>NC_142414.1:18915000-19200000 GCF_059516105.1 Syngnathus floridae | reverse complement strand
AAATTGGAATTTCGTGTATGTAAGGTATAATTTGGTGCAGAGTTTGTTTGTGTTTGGTGTTATCAGACATGAAAAGCTCATATGTGGAATAACTTTACAGGAATGTGAGTGGAATATTGGAATTGAATGTCCTTGGATGTGGAAATCCACACACCTCCACTTCTGTAGTACACCTTCACTCAAAGTACCATCTGCCGTCTCATCTGTATTGATCGGGCCGACTGTATCCATTGTATCCGTGACATTATTAACCTCGCAATTCGTACTACATGACCTCCTTGGCGGGTGGGGGTGAAGAGATGGAGCGATGCCTTTTCCAAAGTAAAATTGAATTAATCATTCAGGCGGTCAAAAGGTTTAGAAACGTGCCGCTGTGAGTAATAAGGTAAATATGCATGTAAGAGATGAATACATAAGAAGCTTGTACAGTAAATCATCGCAGTGTGAACTTCAGACCCGCAGAATGGGAATGGATTATGTCCGATTGATTTTACAGCTGAGAGGATAATCAAGACAAGACAAGCAATAATGACTATTGGCATCCTGATAAAGTTAACGAGGAGTCAATGGGAGGTGCTTGATGTTTAAACAATGAGGGCTCTTTGGTGCATGATTTATCCGGACTTAATTGTTTCAACATGACAACTAAATGGCTCCTCAAACATGAAGTACTACTAAAGGACTTTTTGGAGGAAAGTACGACATGAAATCAATGCTTTTTTTCATCCATGAGCTTGCAAAAAAAGCCCTTGCTCCCACTGATGTAGTAAAAATTGTGACTGTTGGCGAAGGTTGCAAAATTCACGTCCAAATTTCGTCGGGGTTCGTTCAAGGTCGCAAATGATTTCGCCAACAGTGATGTTGGGGGTTTTTTCTTGACCCAAGGAAATTTCGGACAGGGGAACATACTTGACGAAGAATTTTCAAATTGATAGAGAAAAAAACAACAACAACAAAATTCAGGCATAGAAAGAACATGCAAATGATTGAAGGATTCAAACCCCAAACCTTAAAAATGTGAGTCAGACATTCTAACCACGACCACAGGGCTTCTGCAGAATTTCTTTGTGTTAATTTGCTGTATTTTAAAACCAAGCTTTCCCCTTGAGTCGTCTCTTGTTGAACTGATAGCAGGTTGCCTCATGTTAAATGCTATGAAACATAAAAACAGAAGAACAAACACCGAACAGATGGCGTCAAGAGATTTATCGTACGGTTTGTACTGCAGTAATGTCACACGCTGCTGCCAGAACTCTGATAGAACATAGCAGGTGAATTATAGCGGAGACATGTCGACAATAATGACAATACTTCATGTTATTCCCCGGGGTTTCCTTCACAACCGATGCTAAGTAACACGGGTGCCGATGTTAGAATTCACGAGCGTTGACAGAAATTTCCTTGTAACACTGAAGTGTTTTTGGCACGTGATAAAAAGGCTTCATGTTGATTTAGGAAGATTTTAATGAAAGCAAGGTTTGATCTTCAAGTGACTTTGAAATGACTTGTGATTCCAGAGCTGTAGCTTCACCTGACAGTAACAAGTCCTTGATGGCAAACAAATCTCTGACAAGTCCCTTTCCTTGCTCGGCCCTTTTTTTATAGATAGTCTTAAGACTTTAATCCTGATCCCGTGACGGACTCATCCAGTCAATAGGGTAAAGAGAAGCTCACACCAGAGATGTGTGCACTTCTCCAAAGGCAGGCTCCGGAGCACATGCTCCGCATCTCAAATGTGGGCTCACCGCAGATGAAGCGTATTGAAGGAAGGATCGATGGTTTTAATAAGTCTCCCTCACGTCTTTCAGCTCTGTACAATTTTATCTCCCTGGATTTCAATCAAAAAAGTGTGGAAAGAGCTCTGAGGTTTGCTTATCATTCATTAAATCTATTGCAATTAAAAGATATGTTTAATCGTTTACTGTACTGTACTGAACTGAACTCTTACTCCGGTAAACTCACAATATTTTCTGACTGATGACTGATGACTTTTTTCTTAGCCAGCCTACATTTAACTTGTTTCGTATCTCATGAGACAACTGCTATCCAAAAGATTAATTTCTCAGCCCAAATACATAATGTGATATAGAATAAAAAAATGAATTGATCCAATATGGACAGCTAACGGGTCTCCATTTGTAACGATGAATAGACAGAAAGTACATTAAATCTTCAAGTAGTGATGGGCATTACGTAGCTTAGCATTGCCACAGCTCAAGCGAATGAGTGTTGTATCTGCTTATTTGTATTTACGGTTGTTCTTTAATGGAGCAAACCTTTGTCATGTGGTATGTTTAATGGCATTGAATCGCAACAGAGGTGGGAAAAAAAGGAAGCACACTCACATTGCATCTCATGAATGTGATCAAATGCATGGTGGAAAATGTTTGCTTCAATTCGGCACTTACAGATGACCCCTCCCCCACATTAGTCCGTTAAATCCAGGTTCCACAGCGCGCCGAAATATTTTTTGGGAAGGAAAGCCGCAATTTAAATAAACTTGCCTAAGTTGCCTAAAATGTCTTGTAAAAGTGGAAGAATGTGCACATTCATAAAGTAAACTTAGCAAATCGTATGGAAGGACCCCTGGAAGGCTTGCAAAGCAAGCAGCAAGCCCTCTGCTGCAAGCAACATGCAGATTACCTGCTTGTCAACCTGCTCCTAATTATTATTCATGTTTACAAACTTGCGTCTCACGGGACGAGCCGCTCGACCGGCCGCATATGAGATGAGCAAACAGAGGCGGTGCCGGCGCACAAGAGTGGACATGAATTTATTCATAGCGAAAAAGCGTCTCCACTCTTCCTCCCCAGAGAGGAGACATTTATGAAGACATTCCATCAAAATCATTGCAATTGCATTAACATTCTGAGCAGACGCTACCTGCGTCAGAAAGTTGCGCGCCCGAGCAAACTCCCACCCACCCACGACCGTCCGTCGAGCGAGGTGAGGGCGGATGCGATCTGCCTTTCCCTCAGGATGCGCTGAGAGGCACTTTTGCTGCCGCCGCTGGGGGAATCACTTGAAAATTGCCAAGCAGTAAAAACAGTACCGATATGACCTCTGACCCCTGCTCATTGGAGCGGCATGAACTGGAAATGAGGAAAAATCAGCGACGATCAAATGACATGTGAACACTGAAACGAGAACTTTATGGATGCTGCAAATTATGGTCTGCATGAGCCTACACGGACAACAATGAAGTAGATTCCCCCAAAGTTGGAATGGATGATAAAGTCAGCAAAGCTAAACTACAAATGATGAAATACAAGCCTCAGAGGCAACTTGAGTCTTCTGTGAGCTGAGGCTCCCCGCACCGTGTTTTTCGAGTAATTGTAAAGACATCTTTCTCTGTGTCGGTTTTGTTTGCTACGCTTCAGGTGCCTTTGATTGCGTTCAGCCCAATAAAGTTAGACAATGTCTGCAGCTTCATGACTGACGGCAGCCGCGCGCGCTGTCAGATGTGTCAGCCGCATCAAAACACAAAGCGCGGTCCACAGATACGGTTCGCCGTCACCGCTTGATGAGGCGTTAAAAGTGACAGATTGGCGCTTACATTGCCGCTATATTGTCTACATGACATACATGACGCCTGCTTTTCGCCTCCCGCATCACTCCACACATCAGCCACACATCCTGATTGCAAAACAGAAATTACGCGTCAAAACTTATATCGATCCTTGTTTGCAGTAATAATGCTTCTTGTGAGGCCAGTCCTGGGACTTTTCTGACATACCTAGTATAATATGAGATATTCAACAATGCTGCGGTCTCACAGCTCGACATGTCGGGGGCAAATTACTTTTGTTTGTGCCTCCCTATTCTCATTAGCTAAATGTCTGAGTAATGCGCTAATGAAACATAAAAGATCACTGACTACAGCAAGTCATCAACATAATTGCTCTCCATTAAGTCAATCTCTACAGGGCTACTAGCCTTGCAGTTGCAACGCCTGACAAACCCTCCGCTTTCCGTTGACGTCATCGTGTCGGGGCATCGCCGGCGCTCTGTTGAGCGCAGAAGAACCCCCACCTCGCTCGCGGGTGAGGCATGCGAAATAATGCGGTGCCCTGGAAACAAATAAGCACTCATTTCGAGGCGAAATGCAACAAGGATGTACCGCGGGGAAAAGAATCAATTCCACCTGACCTTCCAACTTAATCACCATTTGCTTGGCTGGCACTCTGTTGAGACCTGCAGCACGCTGACATGGTGACATGAGGCAGGCCTGTGAATGCAAGCCTCGTAATGCATGATGATAGCCACTTAGCCGTATATTTGAAATGGAACTTGGAAATAAACGAGAAAGAAGAAAAGATGGGCCGGTAATAGAAAGTTTTGTAGAAATGTACTGGACTGACTTGCGGTTCAAATTTGGGAATACGATGGTGCCTGAAAAGTCATATGTCCTGATCATTAAGATTTCATGAGAGCTCAGATTGGCAAGCAATGATTATTCGAGACACTGTATTTTTCCTTTTGGTTTTTCAGTTTGGTGACTTTCAATAGGACAATAAAAGAAAGACTCAACAAACATAAAAAGATCTTTTGACGCTTAACATGGCAATTAACAGTGTGAAAATGTTAATTACCATTGCCTGTGCAGTTAATTGTTTTTTTGGTTGTGACTGTTTTGACCTTGGAATTAATTATTTTCATTATTTCCTGAGAGAAATATTTTTACAACTTTTAATGAGGGATGGGCGAGTACCAAAAGTAGTATTCATGACGTTGGCTGATAGCAGTATCAGTCGCCCTATTGTTGCTGTTTTATGAAATTTTAAGGCAAATGGCTACATTGGAATATCAAGGTATGTTCCAAAAATCATCTGTCTTTGTTTTATAGGGAATTTTTAGGTATCAAAAGTAGTATCGGTGCTTGGTATCGGTGACTACTCAAGAACGATTACTCATAATGGTTACAGTCTGAAAAAAGTGGCATCGAACATTCCAACTTTTATTTAAAAAAAAAAAAAATACTAATGTAGCGATGATCAGCCATCTAGATATTTTTGAAAATTAATAAACATTCCACATATTAACATCATTACTTCAATTTTGACATTCGTAATTGATATAACATAACCTGTGTGGGCTTGAACTATAAAATAATAAAATGAGCAACATGAAGCATTTGCCACGATGCAAAATCAACTGGACCATAGCCCACCCTTTGAGGCATTTTCTCAAAGTCAAATGATGCCTTTCAAATCAAAATCATGTTGCCTTTTAAACATGACTTATTGACCAGGTTGTTTGCTTACTCTGGTAAAAGCATCTTCATTCAGCACAGTAGTGACAGTTGAGGTAATAAGCTGCTGTTTTTGCACACAGCAACACTTTGTTTGCGCCGGTGCGCCGAGACATCGTTGTCCCTTGAGAATGAGGAGGAGAAAATTGGAGAAAACAATGTGATAGCTGCCTCTTTATCTCGTTTGTTATTAGGCAGGAAATGAGTCTTCTCTTCTCCATAGCAACATGCATTTTACCGCTGACAGTCACTCCTACCCGAGTCCGAGCCTCTCCAGGTGCTCTTCACTGGAGGATATGGAAAATTCTCCCTTTCTGTTGGCTGATAAGCAGACGGGCCATCTGAGACCAGAACACGCAAACAGCGAGCTGATCTATAGAGTCAGCAGTCTGCTTGCGCTTAGCCTGCGTCAAAAAACAACTTAATGTACAGACCACAAATGTTTATTTGTTTGTCTATGTCTTAATCTTGGCCGTGAAAGTAAGAGAGACCAATTCACCATTCTCACCTGGTAGTTAGAAAGATGCCATCTACTGTAAGTAGCACCATGAAGCGCTTTAATGTGAACGCTTTTGGTTTCCGTAAGCTCTCGACGCATTGCAATTTTGAGCGGCAATGAAGTCATTCAAAGTGAAGCTACATTTTTATACCCTGATTTGAGTCGGCACACTGGTCTTTTCTGAGAAGTCAGAATTTAATCACGCACACCATGCAACACAACCATAGTAAATGTATCCGTTGAGGAATACAAGTTATTAAATGTAATTTAAAATCTTAATATACTGCGCATCACTATTTGTTTTTTTACGTAAAAAAGCATGTTTGAAAATTATTGAATACCAATAATAAATGTTAGCATTAAAAATATGACGGGTTAAGCAGATGTTTGATATAAGGCTCACACTAAGCGCTGTGCTAAGAGTGTATATTTTATGAAGCACTGCATACAGTATTTGTGCCAAATCAATATAGATAACACTTTTAAAACAAAATACTGGAATACCATATTGTTGCATTCATGCAGAAACCGACTATGTCTGAATTGAGTCAATATATATATATATTTTTTGTCTTTTTCTTTTTCACAAATCCACACTATTGGACAATCCCAACGTGTTTCTGTTACTTTCACAAATTATTGATCAGTCTCAAGGGTTAGAAATGCTAACGGCTTACATTAAGATCATCCCTTAAGCTGATTTTCTTAGAATGAGGTTTTTCATTGAGGTAAACTGGCCTTTTTTGATATTTTCAGCAATATGTAAATCACTGTTGATTAGATGATCAAGGATGTTTGCTCGATCGCACATTTCTCGAGACTCATATCGTACGGCCGTGGACTTGGTCAAACGTGGCATGGGAAATGGAGGCGCTGATTGCCTCAGGAGTTTTCAGGCCCCGTGGCTTCCAAAGCACATCTCATGGATCAATATTTGCTGGATGTATTGGCTTGAGTAAATACTGCAGTCCACGCACGCCACTCATTCCAGCTGGGAATGACAATCTCGCGCCAGCAGCACAGTGCGCGTCCCAATAATGACGCGACACGGAGGCAGGCGGCTGGTAATAAAGATTGTCTTTCTGCAGATATGCCAGCGATACCTTCACTCACCCTTAATTTATTCCCTGAGGTGCAATGAGTGATTTTGTCTGTGCTCAACCTCATATTAAACATTGCGCCCTATAAAGCTCTCAATAATCATTTGCTGCAACCCAGGACACAATGATTTCCCAAGACACATAAAAGTGCAATAACGTCAACTCAGAAATAATATTGCCGGCATTCTTTTTTCATGCGTCTCCTATAGCCAGAAAACATACCACGGCGCAGCTCTTCTTTTCTCACGATGTCAGAAGAGAGATCGTACAAGTCATCTGTACCTTTAAAGAGTCACATAAATTTATTTACTCAGAAAAATCAATGGCTGACTTCCAAGGCAAAACTAAATTTCTGGTTTGGAAACACTTCTGAGCAAGGCGCTGAAAAAAAATTTACAACTACTAAATCTATCAACACTACTCTCGCTCAAGACTGTTATGACACAGCACCAGCTCGAACGCACAGATTAGCCTACACTGAGGTCAACTTAGTACATTGTGAGCATTTCAATTATTAGAGTTGACTTTCATCAGATGTAATGAACTTGTGCAGTGTGAGCTGGAATTTAAAAACCATGCATGCCTAGCTCAAAGAGCTCGACAGACCAATTACAAAAGGCTAAAAATTAACATGTGTTGTACAATACATATTAAGCCTACCTAATACCTTGAGTCATTTAAATGAAGTTCCTTTTCAATAAGGAAACAAAATCTTTTGAGTTTTCACTCCAACATGTAATACTCCTGAAATTTTAGACTGTCATGGCAACAAAAGCCTTACTTGGCATTTGAGCATGCCGAAAACCAAACCAGAGCATGAACATTAAGCGAGCAATAGTTCTTCATCATTTCTGTAGTCTAAATGCTCCAGACTTTTTTTCAAGACCCCTGGGAGCTGTTTTACATTGTATAAAAACTGCACAATATTGGCCAGATCCGATCTTTGTGCGATTATAATCTCATTCATTTCTTTGTTTGCTACTACACAACAGAAGAAACCACCCCATATTTGACTTCTTCCTGCATACATGTGCTTCTCTCCCTTCCTCAGCAGATGGTGCAAAAGTATATTTTCTGTCTTCCTCTTGGCCTGCCTCATGTGGGGTATTAGCAAAGTCTGCATCTTGCCTTTTTGGGTGATTCACGAGTCATCTTGTATATCCATCCGTCCGTCCATCCATCCATCCATCCATCCATCCATCCATCCATCCATCCATCCATCCATCCATCCATCCATCTAACCAACCCAACACTGCTTGACTCTTCCATACTGCTACCAAGACTACAGCAAATACTCCAATTGATGTTAGCTTAACAAATCCATATACTTTAATGCAGTGTGTACTTTAACAAGGGGACTCCAGTCCCATTGCCACCACCTAGATGATACATAGAGACGTTACACCACGTAATAAAGATTAAAGTACCAATATCGTGGCTCAAGGCATAAACGCTGTCTTACATTTCCATTTGAAAAGGCAACGTGGTGACTGACTCAGATTTCACAGGCACTGGGTTCTGGTGATTTTAACCAGCGCTGATCACAGAGGAGAAGTAAAGGGAGCTCATGTTGCCTTGAATGCTTCCAACACGAAGGCACGCTAAATGCATTCGGTGACATCATAAGTGCAGCTAGCAAAAGGAAAACAGCAACCTGATCGCAGCGAAATGCCTGAAATAGCCACAAACCTCATTGTAGCCTAACATGGTTGCCTCCCAAAAAAGGCTGTCTCTATGAACTAGACAAGAGCTAAATTACCACCTTTTCTTAAATTATTATTGTGGAAAAATAAATAAGGTTCAGTTGTTTAAAAAAAATTATATATATATATATATATATATATATATATATATATATATATATATATATATATATATATATATATATATATCTCAGTGTAGGTTATTCATGACTCACAAAATTTATTGAGTTTGTTCTTTACAACCCCCGCTTCATAGACTTTTAGAAGAGTAAAGCCAGTTTTAAAATCAAATGCCAATGTCTATAGCATATTTTTATATGTACTTCATCTTTCACAGACTTGGTTGACTTTTTTTTTTTTTTTTAACTCTGCATGTGACATCCCATTTAAGATAGCCGATTTATTCACATCCCGAACAAAGTTGTCTCTTCTTATTCACATTTAAAGCTAACTTCAAAACTCTATTATAATTCCTTTTGTCATTTCATTTTCGATTTCAGTCAAAAATTTAGACCTCAAATTAGTTGCGACTTAAAAGCAACTCAGCGGTTTGATTCAGAGTAGTTGAGAGTTGGAATTAAAAACATCTTGCAGTGTATGTCAAAACTAACAAAAGATTTAAGGTGTGGACATGTTTACAAAAAAGATCATTTCTATTTTCAAATCTCCATTTCTGACACAGCTCACCCTGGATCTTATTAGCTTGTGCAAGTGTCACATTGTGGTCAGTGAGTTTTTGTTTATCTTAGCTTCCTTAGTGATGGTACATTCTTTCTCCATACGTTCTTTTCTCAGTCACATAACCAAAGCTTGCGTGTTTGGATAAAACACATTTGTATTGTTTGATGGCTTTCATCATCTCCAATAACCACTCCTACTTTGTCTTTGGGGCATTTTGCAGAGATGTTGCGGGACAATCCGAGACATGCTCCATCTTGTCGGCATTCCGCAAGCCCAGAGAAACACTCCTGGAAAATTCCTTGGCAATCACAGAAGCAAGGTATTGGGGTGGGGGAGTTAATTAACCAAATGCTCCAAAATAAGTCATTCACTGCAGGCTAAAATGGTGAATATGGGACTAGCTTGAACATGTTGCTCGTTCCAACAAATGTGACATCCCATCTAAGATAGATGATTTATTCACATCAATTACCAAGTTGTCTCTTCTTATTCACATTTAAAGCAGAAAGTATGCGCACTCTTATACCAACAGGATCAATACTCATTGGCAGCCTTAATATCCTCAATGCCCTGCTTCGACAGTACCTGGTGCAGCACATGTTGAGGAATGTAGCTTGGGTGTCAATACAAAATTGCTTCATAATTCTTTCCCAGACATGCCATTCAACCTTAGTGACCTCCCCGCCTCAAAAAAAAAAAAAAAAAAGTCAGCAGTGGCAGCTCTGATTTGCCAAAGTCAGGAATTCATTTTGCTTTTCATGTACTATTCAAACAAGGAGAGGATGTGCAATTACCAACACCAAATTACCAAGTCTACATTCCGGGCTAATGACTGAGGGGAAAAAAGGAATTGGGGGATCAATGACATTCAGTCAATGTTGATATACTACTATAAAGTAGCTGCATGGTCGTGGGAAAGAAAATGGCACTATGATTTTTTTTAAATAAAGTTTTATATTGAGATATTTTAAAAATTACACAATGTGAGGTGTGCATAGCACATATTTCTCTTTGTTCTTCTGTGATTAAATGTTTGGACAGCTTTGATTAGAGAATCCAACTATGCTCAGTAGAGCACAGAGATATTGTGTGAAATCAATCACTGTAGTGTTAAGCAGCTAATAGTCCTGCCAGAATTCAAGTTAAAATAATTTATTTTCATGCCCATATCGTATTGCCATTAGAACATTGCTAATACTCTTCATTTATTTTTCATCTATCTGTTTTTCAATATAAGACGCATTAGCGTTTCCAGTCTCCTTGTTTACAATTCATACAATAAACTGTTCAGGATTATTCTACCACAGGAGCTTCCTTCCAATTGTAATTTTATTATGAACAAATTATTTTCAACAACTTTCCAACTTGTTTTCACAGGAGTTTGAATAGGGGAGGTAAAGGCCTATGAATGAAATAGAATTTTTTTTTTTTTAGCTTTCTTAAATGACAATAATGGGAGAGGCCACGGGGCTGTTATTGCAAGTGAGCTTATATGACATACAATGTGTCTATCAGAATCACATGACTTTAGACATAAAATTTTAAACCATAAGCTGACAAACATACACTGGAAGAACAGGTTTCCGGAAACCCCTGCTTTTTTGTTTTACTATGTACTGAATCAAGAAAATATTCACAGGATGGAAGAGGACAAATAGCAGGTTAGCATAGAAGTAGTATTTCATTTCCAAGTGACATTTCCAACTAGCTTGGTAAATAGACTTAAGTGTTTTGTTTGCATTTGCAGGTTGCTGTGACTGGCGATCATTAACGCAGAAGCATCCAAGAAAGAAGTCAAGTCTTTTACTAGATTGCTGGCATGTGAGCTTATCTGTGTAAGGGACTACAACAATTCAGGGCTCACATTTCGATTACACTTACCGGATATAGGAATAAAGGTCATTAAAGAGCAAGATTGCTCAACTGTTAGTTTTGTGCAAGACGTGATTTTGACAGAAACACAGCACGGACACGGACATGTGCCTGTACGCACACACCAAATGTTCATCGTAATTGCTGTTGGGCCTTTCGGAAGGTCCCACCTCTGCAACTGACCCCAGATCTTTGCATCATTTGTTTTATCTGAGCTGGTTAACTAATGTGCTCGTTAATCAGAGGGTGCTAGGTTAGCTACGTTAGGCTTGCCCTTATCAATAATTGAGCCACCTCTTAACTCAGCCTCTCCCTCTATAGACAGCAATTCCTGTACACTGCTATTCCAAAGAATCCGGCACTAATCAGCACCTCCAGCAAGCTGGAATGTGGCAGGTTTTTATAGAGGAAGAAGCTTAGTAGAGAAGGAAGCAGCTTTTGAGAAGCAGACAAGTCCAGGCTGGTTCAGTGAAGTTACAGTGCACCTTCACAAAAAGAGGAAGTTTTGGAAGTTTGGCTTGATACAGGTTCTTTCGAAATGGCCATTTGGAGAGCGAATTCAAGCAAAAACAAATTCAACTCATGAAACAGTTTAAAGTGAGCTCGCCAGGGGTATTGGCTGAATCAATCAAATGATGTTTGCAGCCTGATGAAAGCTGATCAGGATAGATTTGAGCGTCACAATAAAAATTGGATTGATTGATTGTTATTCTGTTGTCAAAATGTGAACAGATCTTTGAGTGCTTAATAAGAAAGCATAAAGTCTAAGTGCATGTTTTTAGAGTTTGTATGAAGCTGTAGGAAATGAAAATTTCTGGGCTTGTTCACTTCAAACGTCATCACAAACGTGATTCTGTAAAAGAGAACCTTTATCATTTGTGCATCTAAAAACTTTCCTGCCAGCAGATGCAATTTCCACTAGACAGAGTTTATATGAGGTACGGTCACATATCATCTCTTGTTGTTTTTAACAAAAGCTTCGTACAGACAAAAACAGTCATTTCTGCAAAGAGCGAATCACGCTCGATCATCTCTTTTGAAGGATCTAACGCCTCGGGTATTTTCCGAATGAGGCACAGCACATTTGTATTGTGGGTGCGCCGGCACAAATCTGCATCCAAATGAAGACTGAAATATTGATGTGTGAAAATGACGGGTCTGGTTATTGTCAAATGTGCTTGGCCATAAAAGTGCATTAGCAGCGAGGGTGCATTCCTGCCCGAGCAAGTCGGAACACCAGCCGCAGCTGAGGTGGTGAGAAGTATTAAGGTACAGAGAAACACCTCAGGGTGGCCTGGGGCTGGAGAGCCTTAACACAAGGCTCACACAAATACATGCAAATCGCTGTAACTGTCATGAGCGTCTGAAGCAAATGGTCAAATTTCAAGTGAAAAGCATCAGTTCCGTGTTATTTAAAGGGATGTTCAGCGTGCAATGTGATTTGAAACCAGGAAGAAGAAAAAAGTCTCAATTTGAATTCTGCAGTTTTGTTTTGTTGTTGCTGGTTTATAAGACTAGTGAAAGAAAATAAAACACCAGCAGTGGTTGGCAAATAACATCGAAATACGGTTCAGCACGAAGCATGGGCTTTTAATGGGTCCATATTTTTCTTCAATGGAATGCTTCTCATTCCCATTGGTAGGCATAAGTGTATTTTGAGGGAGTTACACACAAAAAAACTTTCAGATTTTAAATTTAGGGTTGGGAAAGACTGCATGGGTAAGATTTGAAAACATGTCTTATCCTCACGAGGGTCCTAGGTGTGCTTGGTACCTATCTCAGCTGATTTAGGGCAAGAGACTGGTTGCCAGCCAACTGCAACTTCAGTAAACCTACCATGCATGTTTTTGGATTGTGGGCGGAAACTGGAGTATCTGAAGAAAATCCATGCAGTTACTTGGAGAACATGCAAACTTCCCACAGGAAGGCCACAGCCCGGATTTGAACCCATGACCTGCACTAACCAATCCACCCAGTAATATTTAATAAATTGTATATTCTGAAAATGGTTCAAAAGTTATTTACCTTCGTTCCCATTTGTGCCCAATAAGCTTGAATGATGCCTCACTTAAATTTTGTGTTCAGGGTTGCCATTGGACATTCAATTATCTGTCTGCCTATGCTTTACTGTCACTGTGTTTTACCTCAACCAGACTTTGCCAGTTGGGTTATTTAGTTATTTCAATTTCTTTTGGGAAAATATACCTTGAAGCATGTACAAATGGGAGGTTGGCCAGCATTTGATTTTGTACACTCTTAAAGAGACGACCGTTATTGATCAAGAAAACCGAACAGTTATTACATTTGGTTGTCAATAAAACTGAAAAGGAGGACGTCTGAGCTGAAACGGAGGGACTCTCTTAAGAAACGTCCCATCAGGTGAGGCTCAGTTTAGGAATGTGCCCTTACTCTTCTCCCATCCCCCCATCTCCTCAGGACCCCCCCCCCCCCCCCCCCCCCAATCCAGCTATTGTGAGAAGAAAGAATGCTTTTCAAAAAGTTGTTCCTTTCACAGTGAGGGATGGCGGGTGTCGCCCCTTTTTCACGTAAGGCTTAAAGTGGGGGGTGTACCTGCAGCTCGAGGAGAGCATTTTCTTTTCTGAGAAATGATGCCCTTCTACTTGTGTTTCGAGGTACTTGCAAGAATGCTATTCAACTAACTGTTCGGATTTTGTGTTGGACAGATGTTTTAAGAATGTCACTTTAAACAACATTATGAGAGCACAAAGTCATCATTTTACAAAATAAAGCTGCAATGAGAAAAACATCTTCATTGTTTTAAAGCAATGGAATAAAGGAGATTATTATACTTGAGCATTCACATAATAAAAAAAAAAAATGTCAATGTTTTGGCCCGTTAGCACTATCACGAGTTAATAATATTTCATAAAATACCAACATTTCTGACATGGAAAGAGGATTTAGTGAGCCAATGAGCGCTCTAAAATGGGACACATTTACTATTAAGGCTTATCTTTGATTGTTTAGTTCTTGTCACTAAAGTCACAGAAGCATGGCTGGGTGTGGTTCCTTTTTATGGTTTAGGAAAAGTGTGGGTGGCCCTTGCGGGCGCTTGCATCCCATTGGTTGGCTGGGAACTCTAAAGCAACCGTCTACCTGAGTCAGGTTGAGAAAAGACTGACAGTGCTTTGTTGTCGCTTGCATGTGCAGTCACGAAGAAAAACTTTGACACGTTTGTAAGAAAAGCAGAAAAAGGTAAGTATTGATTTTACAACAAGGCACGAGCAAAAAAAATAACGTTTTGTCGTAAATATGCCTTTGATTTTGTTACTTTTTGACTTCTTTAGTGTGTTATCTAAGTTGACCTGCAGAGTCCTGCGCGTATTTGCTTTAAAGTCAAATTTGGATGCACAGGAAGGCTTCAGGTGAGGGGTTGTGATTGGTGTCCGGTTGCAAAGCGTCACTGGGGTCTGATCGGGAGCCAGAGTTCACGGAACTACAGCAAAATGTAGGCTCGGTCTTTCTGGGTCTCGCTTTTTAAACTGGAGAAGATGAGGCAAAAAAGTTTTGCTCTACTCACCAACGCCGCCGCCCCCATCGTTTGTGAACCGTCGCTCGCCGCTCCCTGCAATCACCGCGCCTCGACTTGAGGCCTTCTGGAAGGAGAAGTTTTAAGTCATACAACTATTTGATTTTCGCACGCCATTCAACAGGAACATTCCATGTGTTCTATCCTTCATTCCACCGGAGTCTGTAGCTGTACATAACCAGATTTCAGTGGCGTGAAGTGTACGAGACATGGAGGCTGCACACCAGACCACCAGCTAAAGGCGCTCTTCTCAGTTTAGTTCCAAACACTTCTCAAGTCGTTAGCGCACTATATTTTTGCAGGCCATGAGGTGCTTGAAATTTCTGACCTTTCTTTCAGTGTCTCGTGTTCTATCTTCATAAAGTGAAACTGAATTGTGGTGTTATGTTGCAAAAATAAAAAAACTCCCTACATTTTAGCCTTGCATATTTTAGATTAAACAAAGTTTGTGTTGTGTTTGTATGTATCATAATTTGAATTGTACAATCATCCTTATCATATATTCTATTTTCTAATTTTGCTTTTTCTGTAGATAACCAAGAAATGTTGCCTTACTTTTTATAAATAATACATTACAAGAAATCACAATTTCACATTTTAATCTGGCCCTTCCTTCTGGCCATTTCAAAACAAACAAAACTCACGCAGTGATTAAATTTAAGGCAAACAGACAGTGGTAATACAGTATTCATACATTTCTTAATTGGTACTTGTTTTTTATTTCCAATTACGCCTAATACACTTGCAGACTATAAAAATCTAAATTCTACTTCCTTATGATTTCCATTCACGTTTACCAAAAAAGTGTTTTATAAATGTCAGCTATGCCACCCACACTCATTTTCATGGTAGTCAGCCATCTAAATCTCAAATTTAAGCCTTGGCTTGCAGAACCAACCTTGTGCAATTTAGGCAAATGGATCTTATTAACAATATAAAATATGGCTTCAGCCCTACACAGTGATGTCATTTAGTTATGCACCTCTTAAGTTGAGCGACTCATCATGCGTGCCCATTGTGGTCCTACACAACCCTGCCGTGCTGCTGCCACAATCTGCATTGCTGTCAGCTCAGTGTGCAATAAAACCGCATATTTGTGGCTTCACATAAAGCAATATGCTCTGTTTGAAAAAAGCAGGGGGTAATTGATTAAATTAATTCTGCTACAGTGCAGACTTAACCTCCTCACATGGAAGAGACTCATAACAAATTGTATTTATCACACAGGCTCACCCAAAAACTGACACTCTGCTACAAGCAGACAAAAACATAAGAAAGCGCACGTACATTATGTAAATCCTATCAGCCTAATGATGGTTGCATCTTCAAGCAAGTGCTGTTGAATTCAATAAAAACTGGCTTACTACAATACATTTGAAATGTTTATATTTCTTTATTCCTGTGTCATTTATTAGAATAATTAAGTGCATAGATTTGAGTGGGCATAAACTAAATGTTCTTGAGGAAGTTGTTCCCTTTTATGATCACAAGCATGTATTGTCATGTTGGCAGTATGGTACGTGTAAAGTGTTTTTCATTTTATTTTGTTTTGGTGCTGTAGACAACTGGGAAAGTTTACATTAAATAATGCGTTGTTTCTCAACCTTTAATAGGCCTGTCATCTAATGGGAGAGAGCATTGAATTGTTCTGACAGCCAATATATGCTCATTGGAGTGGATAGATGAACAATACGGGAGGATTAAATAAATATCTTCTTTGATTCTCTAAAATTTAGAGAATCACCCGAGAATTTAGAATTTAGAGACATTGTTGAACATGTATACAATTCATTATTAAGACTCTTAATAATGAATTGTATACATGTTCAACAATGTCTTTATTGTGGATTGTCATTTACGTTCATTTCATTAAACCACCCCTGATCTTTAAGATCGCGTCATAGCAATCACTCCCACTCAACAAAAACTTCAAACTCTTTAATAACACCAAACTGATGACGACAGGGTGGTGATGCAACTTCAAGGCAACACTTACCAGAATTAACTTTGCCACGTTGAGTCATCGCCATAAAGTAGCTTCATTAGCTGCAGGGACTTGGCGACACAATCGGAAATTGACAGACATGCAAAACATAGCCTAAGAGTTCGGTGAACCATGCTATAAATGTTACCTGAATGGGTGGTTAAATGTAAAGAGGAAGTACCCGGTAAGATAATCGAATGTCGAATCCAGGTCTCATGGATGAACGGTGATTGCGCAATATGTTTTGGAGCCTTGGGAAACCAATAGCTCCCAATCAAACCAGCAATGTTTCGATTGAGAATGAGAGAGATAAAGGTCAAACATACGAGAAATTGTTTATTTTAATTTAAAAAAAAAAAACTTTAAAGGCCATTACTTTATTGCTTAATATCTTACTGGAGTTCATCAATTAGACAAAAAATGTAATTGAAGACATTGATTTATTTTTATATATACTTACAATATAGTATTTACAATAAATCCATTAGATTGAATCACAAATGAATAAAAGTGAAAATTTACTGGATCTATTTATGAGGAAAATGCTACAACTGAAATAATAGAAAATAATAGAAAAATAAAATCAATGACTAATAATGAATTGTGTATAATCATTATGAGATATTTAATACAACAGATGTTAAATCAATATGAAAAAATATATCACAGATAGGAATTTATTTTAATATTTGCAAAATGTGCGCATGCGTTTTGAGCGTGCATGTGTGTGTACAACACTTTGCATGTGGCTGTGATTATTTTTCTAAAGTGTTCTATAAAAACTGAGTTGAAATGTGTCAATCACTGACCATTTTTTAAATCATAGTCTGTTCTTTCAGCTGCCATGCAAATCTGGAAATTTTGTTTCTTGGTCCTTTTTACCCAAAGTTTGATACTTGCGGAGAAGGATGATGATGTCACAGGTGAGTCCATGTGAGAGAACATGAGTTACTCGCATGCTTATTGATTAAACTTGGCAAAATGTGCTGCATGCTAAGTTGCCGATTGCTGTGTTGAGAAGTGTTACTTACTGAGCGTGCCATCAAGCACACCTTTGACAAGGTAACAGTGATCGTCTAACAAGTGCACGATGTGGCTGTCCAGTGGCTGAAGAAATTGGTGAACATCAATTGGCACGTCTGGCGGAGATGCTGATGCCTTATGAGTGTGAGGAACTTCTGGAAGCACTCGCTGAATCAAAGGAAAAAATCAGTGCACGTAGCAATATTGTCAAGAGAGACACCTCTTCATCTAAAGGTCAGCACTCAACTGATTTGACACTGTGGAGTACAGGATTTAACCAAAGTTTAAAGACACTGTAGTCCAGGATAGATGTTTAATCTATTCGGACATGGTTACAATGTTTCCACTGGAGGAAACTGTCTGTTTTTAGATGTCTGATTTTACATTATGTACAGAGCGTTTTATGCCGCTGTGTTTTTTTACGTGTTGCAGAAAAAAAGGACTTAAAAGCAACAGACAGTGAGATTTACTGAGGTCTTGTATGACATCTTACATGTCAGTGGTTTCCCTCAGAAAATCTTTGGTCAAATTTTGCATTGTACAACCTCAAGGGCATTTGACTTCAGAGGTTCTCTTGTATCAAAATGTCTCCAGTGAACTTAGTGAATAAGCCCCATATATTTTGTGTTCTACCAGAAAGTGAGGCTGAATGTCGGAAGAAGCTGAAAGACTTGCTTCATAAAAATAAGATGGACGTCTACTACGACCGACTCACTTGGGCCTTGCGCCACATCAATAGAGTTGACATCGCACTTGGTAAGAGTTTGCAAAGCCCGAGGCAAATCTATGCCAGCAATGTATAGTGACAGACAGAGCAGTTGTAAATGCTCTTCCACAAGAGGGTTGATGGTACAATAATAATGATAATAATATCAAAGCTCACAGTTAAGTAGACAATTAGCTATTCAAGGATAGGATCAGAGTCGTAAAATTGTTGCCTTCAGGGTTGCTGCTTTGCTCTGTTACATTTTATAATGTCGTTTTGGATTGCTTTCATGCGGGCCTACTGATGTAATAATCTTCAAATAAAAAGCTCTGACTTTGTTTGTACAATGTACTGTTGATAACAAACCTCACGAGGGGAAATCACAGCATGTCCCTCGACAAACGCAAATTGGAACACAGCCTCATCCGACTGCTCAGTGCTTGTATTTTTACAAGCGCTTATTTAATCCGGTCAAGAATGCCTCCTTGAAGACTTTAAACAGCGGCATATAATTGCTCCATTACGCTGTGATTGGTTTTAATTGGCGCGTCAAGAATGGCATATTTTTTGCACACTGCCAGTTTCTGGCACGTGTTGTCGTCCGGCGTGGCCGAGACGAAGGTGGAAACGATCTGACAGAGGACTCTGTGGAATTGACGCGAGCCACACAAGAAAGCATCTGCTCCTTTCATCAGGAAAAAGGGAGGCGATGACAAGGCGAGGCATGAGGGAGATGGTGGTGTCTTTTATGAAAAACCCAGTGTGGATGCACAACATACCAATTATGAACCATCATTAATAACAGTTGGCATGAGAGAAATTACCCACAGCAGGTCTAATTGAGTTAAAGGCCACTCACCATGCAGGATTTACACAGATGCACTTTTGGCATTTCAGTCATATTTTTCCCCCACAGAGCTGAGCAAGAACCTCAACCAGGATAAAATTTTAAACCTGAAACGGTATGCTGACAGCTATCATGACCTTGTCAAGTCCATACACTTCCAAGAAGCAGAACCGGAAACAGGCCAACCCAAAAGACTGAAAAGAGGTGAGTGGTTGTGCGTTAACGGGAATCGGAGCACAGGCTAAGGTTGAATACGATTCATTTTGGGATTCTGGTTGACCGCAGAGTCACTCAAATTCAGCTAGTTTAACCATAGGGAATAATAGAAATAAATAATCTAGGTGATTTGTTATCCGATCAAAAACAAGCACACCACCGTAAATCGGAAACATACATCACATAAACTTTACTCACCAATAAATAACCATTCATATGTGGATGTTTTTCGGTATGTGTTAGCGTCCGATTTGACTCAGCGTGACCTCGATCTTATTGTGGAGCGACGCCCAATGCCTGAGTACTCCAAGGGCCCTTTAGATGTGGCACTCCCTCTTCTCTATGGGATCCTGTTGGGCTTCATGGGAACCTTTCTGGCCGCCGTCTCCGCACTCTACCTTGTCTTGTGTATTTCACGTCAGAGCCAGAAGAGACGTCCACCTCGCGTTAGCTGCCTCCCCAGTTACGAGATAATGATTGAGAATTAGTCAAGGCTATTATTGTGACTGGACATGTAGGCGATATGCACTAAAATACTCTACGGAGCAAATAAAGCAGCTTCCACATGAATGACGTCGTTAGCAAAGCAGTGTTTTTGTGTACATTGTGTAGCAAGGCTGCAGATTGAGTGTTTTGGCTCACCCGTGGCTTGGTGACTCGGGGCTGACAGATGCACTGGAACCAGGCCCTGGCGCCAAAGGTTGTTCCGGTGTTACTGTGATGGTGACGGCAGCTTTGTGCCCGTCTGGCATGGAAGAGCGCTAATTATGCAGCCATTGCGCATGCTTTCCACCAAGCCTGTAGATAACCACATGATTTTTTTTTTTTTTATTGTAGTGAAGAACTTGATGCACTAGACCTAGAAACTAGATTGTGAATTTCATATTGGATTTTATGGACCTACCCCAAGGCTCAGATAATCCAATGCTTGTTTACATCTGGACACACAATACTAATATTGTATGTTCACGCTACATAACTTGATATGACCTTTCACAGTTTGTTCATAATGCAGTTAACATTTAGGTTATCTCTCATTTAATGTCATTTTTTGTACTGTTACAAATGGCAGTCAAATAAAAGCTAAACAGTAGTCACTCTTTGCACACAGAGTAACATTCAGACTTAGTAGGAAACGAAAAAGGTCTGGAAAAACCTACGTGACACCCCAACTTTGTTTTAGGTTCAGTGTTTAAACGTTGAACAGGTTATAGGTCACATTAATAGTAGAACACGTTTTGAGATGTGAGATTATTTACGCAAATATCTGCCATTATTTACGCAAATACCTGGCATTTCAAGGGTGTGTAGACTTTTTATATGCACTGGCAATATCCGCCATAATGACTATAGTACACGTGTCCCAACCTGTACATCATCCAAGAGTGAGCCCTATCGCATTTCATGTGTACTGTGGACGACATCTTGAAGTACGGCACGACTTTCAACACTACCAATCACAACTTCATGAGTATGATCGATGGGAACTGCTGCCCATCACAAGGATGTCTATGGATGACTTATACGGCAGCTATTTTGAAAATCACATCAATTGTTCGCCATGTGTTCCACAGTGGACAAAATGGAATAAGTCATGTCAACCAAGAACGACGTACCTACGTTTGTCATGCGTCTGCTATGTTTGATGACTGATGTGTCATGTCTCCCGGGGGCCATTTGGTGCCTAGCAAAAACAGACAAAACAATTTTTTTATTGATGCTCAGACTGACAGAAGTTTCCAGGGTTTGCCTTATACATCAATCCAAGTTGTATTTTGAGGAAAATAGCCGCATTGCTCTTTGAAATGTGGCTTTATCACTTCAGCTGATTCCTCAAGCAGCAAGCCCACTCTGCGACAAGCTTGCAAATGAAAAAACAATGATGGCACTAGGACAAGGTTCCCACTAACTACAACAGGGCCATTCAATGTGATGATGAGTTGTAATTTTCCTAATCCCATGACATCTTTACCTGCTGTGAGCGCAGCGACGGGGAATAATGAACTCCACGCTCCAAGGACTTGCAGGTGCCACTCTAGGCCCGAATGATGCCTTTCTTCTTGAGTCCGACCGAGGTCCCAGCAGGACACTCCTGTTGGATGAAAATGACAATATTTGACTTTGGAAAGACAGAACAATGGGCACTTTCACACACAGGTGGCTGCCATGCCGTCTTTTCAGATGCATCATTAGAGGCCGAGCGCCGTGAGAGGCAGAACGATTGTCACGCAAAGATGAAGCAGTTGCCGATGTCACGCGTGATCAGAGAAAGAAGCTGACACTGAATTGACATTTACACTGGCAGACGGCACGCGCGCCTCAGCCCCCTGTCTATTTCCACGTAAAGCACTTTTTAGATTTGTGTGGTTATTTGCTTTGGTTATTTTGCAGTCGGTGCAGCAGCTGCAAGTTATGTAAGTGGATTCTACATAGATGGCATCCATCTCTTGTCACTCAAGGAGTCATGTATCTTGAAAAAAAATAAAGTATGCAAGTTCTGGATGAGCAGAGGTTGAGCTCTCAGGGGCGAGGCCTCAAGGGGGTGTTTAGTGGAAGCGAAGGTTTTAATTTCACACTCCCCTTCCGTTTGCATCTTCATTTGCAGGGCAACTGAGGTGCGTCATTCCCCGCTAAGCAATCACTCTTCCTTTGCTCAATATATATGGATCACAGGAAAATAGATCACGAAACTTTTAGAAGCCCTTTTGCTTTCAAATAGCCCCAGCTGCGGCATTAAACTTTTGTCTTTCATGATTTCCTTCAGGGTTAAACTCGGACGAAAGATTTTACGATTATACCACAGTGACACCCTGTGAGTATGTTTGGTCACTACAGCAAAAAAAGGGAGTTGAGTTTGCCATCAATTGTGTAGTCCAATTAATAGATTTAAGGGCCTTTGTGGTCTAAATTTGGCACTCATCATCATCGCTTGGTGATCCAACAGAACCACATCTCTGCAAACGCAGACGTGCCATACTGAGGCCATTAAACCAGGCCAGTTATTAACGGAATCTGAGACAAATGAAAGCCTCGGCAGAGTCCAACCCTCAGAGGAAACAAATGTGACCCCAAATCCATACACGCACTGCTTGAAAGCATATGAGCTCCTTATAGCTGGACTTCTAGCTGGCCCCCCTTCTTAAATCCAATAAAGAGCCTGAGATGTTTTGTTAAATGAGTTGATGGGATGATAAAAGCCCACATTCATTCAAAAATTCCCAATGAACATGTTTTATAAAACAACCCAGATCAATTAGTATCAAATGAAGCGAATATGTTTTTGTAAAAGTCAAATATAAAGCAGTTGTATTTTATATAAACATGACTCATAATCTAAGAAAAACACTTCTGTTTCATTTATGCATACTGTCCATATGCTGACACTGCATAATCTGAATGCTGTTGTTTTATCAGTCATTCTGGGATGTTCTCATGCTCTCATGATGACAAAACAATCATTCATTAAGCTTCTTGAAGGCACTCTGCATTTGAATATTGACAACAAAATGGTTTGAGATATTCCCTGGGCCCGTCATCATGCAAGCCACACTCAAACAATCCCCCATGACTCAACTCTCTGACACCACACCATTAGTCTCACTAATAGTAGCGAACCACCAGGCGTGTCAGTGAATTCAACACATAAATCTCGAGGCTCAAATTACTGAAGGGGACCGTGTTAATTAAACCATTGCATCAATGAATGTGCAAGGGGTGGAAAATATAAAGCAGTCATTTATGTCATTGTGTATGTTCACAGGAGAGGAAAACTATGTGCACTAGGCAACCGCAAATGTTGAATTATTTGTGCAATGACATCGGTGATGACATCAAGTGTGACAAAGCAGCAACTATTCAAATAAATGTTTTGAAGGATGGGGAGGGGGGCAAGTGTATAAACATGAACAATTGACAGCATGAAAAAAAGGGCATTATTTTGCTATTCTGTGTGGAAGGGGATATTTATTTATTGTTATTAGTTTTTTTGTTTGTTTGGTTTTGTTATTGGTTCTATGGAATTTAGATCTCGATTCAATTTCTCCAGCTCTTTGCTTTAAGACACTTTGGGTGCTATCTTGGCTATCTTCCTGTTTCACAATCCTAAACTCCATAGCTGGGCCAAATGCAGCGAAGAGAGATTTGCAATCGTAAATATTGAAAACCTTAACATTGTTGATCGTCAGCCCTAACCATTTTTCAAGCAATCACTCTTAACACACCCTCTTTCAGCGATATCAGGATTTTGATGATTTTGTAATGGTAACTTCCGTAATTCTTGTTACATATAAAGCAAACAAGTCATTTTCAAACATGAGCGCTCAGAGAATGATTCGCAAATGATTAAATCAAACATGCACGTTTAGTTAAGTGATGAGCGACTTGTGGAGGCACAAATTCAAGTTGATGGTCACAGAAGCCTTGTAATCACTTGTGAAGCCAATTTCTCACTGAGAGGAAGCGGTGCACAGCAGTAGGTGTTGCCAGAATACTTTAAAATGATTTGTTAATAGCCTCATAAATTCACCGGCAGCACTCCGGTGAAAACCTTTAAGCCTGCTAAGTTACAAGCGGCTAGAGCGCCTCCGACATGACTAAACTAGAAAGGCATTAACCTTGTGGTCTGAGGGAAAAAAAAAAAAATCTGTCCAACCTTGTTTAGGAGCTGAATTTTTTATTATTAGTCAGAGACAACATACATGGAATTAAGTAATGTACCTTTGCCTGTTCTCATTCACAAAATTTTAAAATGATACATCTTCCAGTTTTCACCTTCAGCATAGTGACACACATGGATAGCAGGCAAAACGACGAATGTAAGGTTTTGGAAGTTATGTTTGCAAACAATAGCGTCGATATTAAAGTGCATTCGGCATTCATCCAAGTCTATACAGGACAAATATGAGGGCAGCTCTCTCCCTGCGGGAGCTTAAAAGGAACTTGCACGGCGCTACTATATGGTCACACAATACAATGAGGGTGCAAAATTATACATAGAATTTTAACAAGATTAAAATGCGTGTTTTTTTTTTTTTTTATATAATCCGTCAAGATAATTTAATTTGAAGCTTAAAACAGATGGGTTCTTGCAAAGACTTTATACGACCCTTTGCCTTGACATACTGTAAAAGTAAAGCACAGCATCACCGCAAAAAAAATTGCTCACCTATTAGCAGAGTCCCAAGATTTTGTTCACACAGACCAACAAAATGTACGTATGCATGCCAATACAAGAAGTTGACAAGGTCATCGTGTAAAGCAACACTACACACAGGCACACCAACAGTTAATGCTTGCTTGCTTGCTTGCTTACTTGTCTTGTCCAAAAATACCAGTTAGCACGACTTTCGTCAATACGTAGGGTGGTTTAAAATGTGAACACAGAAGAATAATACATAAATAATACAAAGATAAAACATTACATAGTTTAGGCTTTTGGCAATGGTGTCCTTGTTTGATGATTAACATACATCCAATGTAGCATATTTTTAATGATATTTGCTTCTGTTTTTGAAGAATTTGGAGGTTTTAAAAAATACATCCGCAAATGTATTACAATGGGTGTCGGTTATAGATGGACCTTCACTATTCGCCGACCCATTCTGTATTTTTGATTCCAAGATTTTAATTTGTACTGCCGTGACATATATAATATAATATAATATATGCCACAATATAATTGTGGCAGCCAAGTCCCCTCCCAAAGAAACAAATATCAAGATCAGAATGGCGTCACTTCAACCCATACAGTGTAAATACAGAGTCATGACTCTATTAAACACATTAGAAGTTGAAGTACATCGAGTAACTTTCAAAAAAACATTGCTTACGGTGCCCTTTGTTTTTTTGGCTGATGTACTGACGATCAGTTTTCAAATGCTGTTTCTGGAAAAATATAAGCAAAAAACAGCCATTAATGGTTTTCTGAGAACAACATTGCCAAGCAAATTTCATTGGGGCAGCACGTTCTGAAACCAGCCAGGATGGTGATTTTTTTTTTTTTTTTTAAATGTAACAGAAAGTAGCCTTGAGGTCGAGACATGCACTCGAGAACAAGAAGTGTGTTACTTTCAACATATGTTAATACAATGACACGAGCGCAACTCTTGGTGGTCAAAGCCAAGGCGACTATCACCTAAAATCCTTACGTTCCGAAAAAGTCTTCAAGGCCCAGTCCAGAGAACCCTCAAAGTCTGTCACATCCAACTAAAAATCGCTGAGGATGCTGATGTCTGCAAACTCCTGCCGATATCGAAACGAGTACATGACAAGGAGGGAGGCCCACTTGAGGGTAATGAAGCTCCACACGCACGACAGGTACAGACTCCTTGGGTCAGTCACAGCTGCAACACACAAAAACATTTTTGCTCCGCTTGTTACCTTTAACATAAGCCATGTGGTGGAAGGCTCTTACATTGCTTCTGTGTGATAGCCAGCGTCAAGAAGGTGATGAAAGCGGTCACAGCCAGGACACTGAAGAGCAAACCCACGCAGATAAAGAGCTTGAGGCCTTTGAGCCATGTGCGCCAGTAGTCTTGGAGGTACATGATGTGTGTGACCAAAGCCCAGACAGCCAACACTCCTGTCAGGGACAAATCAAAACACATTCAATGGAAACATTGGAAAACAGCATGCTATTTAAAGATGTGTTCTTTTGAGCTTTGCAGATGCCATAGAATAGATGTTTCCCGACTAGGCCTTTTGTGCAAAGACAGTAGGATAAGAGGTCAAAGAGTCCTGAGAAAACTATATATAGATGCTACACATGATCAGTGGAGAAAAGTATTTTCAAACGTTGAATAAATTCCACAAACCTTTATGGGATTTTCGCACACATTTAATGAATTATCATGTAACTGTGCCACAGCAGATTGGACATAAACAGCACAACACGTTAATGCGTTTGGGGGGACTTAGTAAACAAGAGACCCTAAAATAATGTTTTAAATTGAGGGAGGGAAGCATACTATTTGGTCTTGCATACGATTTGGTCATGCTGTGAGAAATGAGACAAGCCTGATTGTGAGCAAACCATACACATAACAGTATACTACAAACCTTTAGCTATTTTAAATCAAATTAAAGTTTCTCCAAGACATACTGTCCCTGCTGTTTTCAATACCACGCAGGTTACAGTACTTTCGTGAAGACACATTTTAGGACGTTGGGTTATAGTTTTGTCTGAACAGGTCTTGGCATATTTATTGTTAAATATAATTAAAGAAAACATGCTGACACGTTGACGTACCTGAGAGGCCTCCCATAGCCGCCGTCCATGGCTGATGATAGACGATATTCCACACCAAAAAAGCCGATAGTCCAACCAAGGCACCGAAACTAGCATAGCCTATGCTGATGTGTATTCTTCTGAAGACCATGTCAGTCGAACGACCGCCTTGGACGCGCTTGTTAAGAGATAATGCGGTGTTTATTTCTAAAAACACTTTACTGCTAAGTAAGCTAGCTTCATCACCAGCTTATCACAACATTATGTAAGTCGATAGCCCCAATGCTAACGACGGGGATCAGTTATTAACATTAACACGGAAAAAAACACGGGAGCGAGCAAAATGTTGTTTACGTCAACGCAGGTAGCGATCGAGTTAAATACCAAAACGCGTCTTGGAATTTCACGTAATAACATCCAATGTAAGCAAAGGAGATAGAAACAACACTGCAGCGAGATGGAGAAACGAGAGTATTTCCGGTTTCCGCCACAAAGATGACACACTCACAGCAAGAGAGAGATGCTCCCTGCAGTCTTGCAACATGAAAAGGAAAAAATTCAGCTTTATCTATTAGCCATCTGTCTTTACATCACTAGGACTCCTATGACAAACACGTATCAGACCATGTTCTGCGAGACTGTGTTGCATGGTGTTGTTCCACTCAAACCAATAACTATGTTTTATGTTGCATGGTGTTGTTCCATTCAAACCAATAACTGTGTTTGAATCAGTTTACAATGGCGTATTAATTTCAGATGACGAGGGGAGCCACATGCTACACTGTCCCTGTCAAGTGTTGGACAAAATAATGGACCACGTTGTTTTTCGGTCTTGGATTAAGAAAAACAACATGACTTGTCTTTTTTTAATATGTAAGTCAGGGGTCACCAACATTGTGCCTGTGGGCACCAGGTGGCCCCAGGAGATCACATGAGTGGGCCTGGTATTAAAGCGATACCTCTGAGTAATTTTTAGTGGTTAGTAGAAATGGAACATGCATTCCTTGGAATGTTGCGATCATTTGAGAGAATGTTTTGAGAGGTTTATAAAAATAAGTCATCATCATTAAGAAATAATTTATATTTATCTGTTTCCATACATGGTACATGTTTTCAATTATTTATACTGTATTTCATTTTTTTCAAATGTGTTCATTTCTTTTTTATTCATCTTAATTTTGTAAGTGGTGAGTGGTGGGACGCCCACTATTGACCAGCTGACACGATTCCCTTTTTTAGGCAGCGCCACACTCTTTCCCCAAAATGCAAAGGTAGAATAAATTTTGTCCCGCTCTGTATAATGCATCTATGTTTTTCTTAGCTTTAAATCAAGTTGCATAACCGAGACCTGCCATGTGAAAGCTAATGCCTTATGCCCTCGAGGCTAACTCTTCAGAGCCAATCAGGGGGAGGCCATCTGCAATAACTCTGCTCACAGATCACACAGCCTTGTTTGTCTGGAGAATTATCTTTCAGTCATGTAGGATGGAACGGAGGGAATGGAGGAAGCACTGTTAAAAATTTGGAAACCTATGGACAAGCAGAAGAATGTCAGGAGGTCACCCACGGTGAGTCAATGATTCTCTTCTACTTTGATAAAAGGTTTGAGTTAGGGCTGCTCAATTAAGCAAATTTTAATCATAATCACGATTTTGACTCCAGACAATCTCAAAATTCATATAATCGAGGACTAACAATTACTTGGTGGTTCCGTTCGGAGACATGCAGGCGCGCCCCCACGTGTGTGGAAAATGGAGATCCTGGCCATATTTAACAGGGAGTGTTGTACCTCAACGCATTCAATGAATGAAATCTCATGAACTTGTTCATATTTTGGAGGAACGTGAAGTGAATGTAGTACATTTTTACTTGTTGGAACGTTTTTGTGAACGCGCTCATTTTGGGGCCATAGAATAGTTAGTTAGTTTTGAACGGCAGTTTTGTTCAAAGATGACAGGTTTTCTCTTTTTAGACCAGCTAAACACAAAGTAAACAAGGCTTAAATTGGCAGGGGAAAAGGATGACAGACGCTCCATTCAATGATTGGGGGAATATTGAACAGAACAATCGTGATTATGATTTTTACCCATAATCAAGCAGCCCTAGTATGTGACCTTGGCAACAAATTCCTCTAACTTTAAATCATGTCTTGCAATTAAAAGAGTTTTTGCAAGAGATATAATAGACTCAGTTTGACTCATTAGTGTCAGTGAAAGTGACTTTTGTTAGTGTTGGATTTTTTAAAACTATATTGATGCATATTATTGTCATTATATGAGTTTATACACACACACACACACACACACACACTGGTTTAGGTTCACACTAGTTTAGTTGACGGTTAGTAAGAGGTCATTTTGATGGCTTTAACAAATTAAATATCTCCATTTGATAAATGCGTGTCGGTGTGTTTGTGTGCCACAAGACAGACGTACCAGACAGTTGGCCAAGTACACATTCCATGGGCGTAGTAGATCAGCCGCAGGAAGCCCCACTCCCTTCCTCAAATGATTTAAATAGAAACAGAGATGGATGTAAATAAACACGCACACAAAGACACAAACACAATTTTCATAATGACCAACCACGTAACTACCTTTTTTTATGCAACTATTATCTATTCCAAAATGAGCATATGTTATGTCTAGAGTGGTGGCCTAAGGAACAAACTACTAGATATTTGTGCAAAAAAAAGTTAAGGGACTACTGATTTAATACTCGTAATTGAAAGTATAAATTCTAAATGTACTTACAGAGCAAATATGAAATTAAAAACGTTTGTTTGGTAAGTTGGTCCAAAAGGAAGAAAAATATCAACACACAAAATACTAACACGTACTCTTATTGACTACAGTTATTTTACTTGGAAGAAAAATTATGTTGCTTATCAGATGATGCATTGTTGTCATTTAACCTAGAGCTAGCTAGCATGGGTTCAAGTTTTACACTCGAGATATTTTCAGTGTCATTTTTTAACACCTGAGGCTGCTTGTTTTTAGGCTGGCACGAGGCAACACGTTATAATTGTTATAGCTTCTATTGTTAATTTTGACAATTTTGATAGTGACAATTGTCTTGAGTGAAGATGGATAAGGAATATCTTGGCTCTCCAAATTTACCCAATCACTGTCATTGTTAATGCAGCCTGGTTCATGTTCTGCCATGTTAGAGCTGTTTTTTCTATATTTTTCTGCTTATAAGACTTATAAGAATCAGTAGATTGAAGTATTGCTATTTTGTTACTTCCTGGGATTGATTATGTTAGAGTATGGTTTTAATTTATTGCACTGAAATTGTACTTGGGATGCAAAACTTCAATGCAGGTTGCAAAGCTGAAACTTCACAGTAGAGGCCAGCATTTACCACGTGAAATACAAAACTGGCTGTACATGCGCAGTAAACTGCAACTTGTGTGGTAAAATGTGAATAAGAAAACAGGAACTAAAATATTACTTGTTAATTAAATTTGTTTATCTCTTCAAATTCTTCGACCTCGGGGTGGTAAGCTTGTAAACAATGATCCTTAAAAAGTACACATTTTGGAAATCAAACTCAGTGCATGACTGCAGTCCATCTATTCTCAGGTAACCCAGCTCTGCTAGAGAAAATTGGTGAATGGACATGTTATATTGATATGCATTTAGTTGTGCCTGCCAAACTCATCAATTGTGAAAATACACAGCTGTATTATCTATTTCTGAATGATTAAAGTTTGCTTTTGACCAGTGCTGTGTTCTATTTATGATCAATGCAGCACCTCACAAGGCTAGCAACACTGTGTTTTCTCACTTGTTTCCGTGCTGAAAATACATTTGAGCTTTTACGGAATACATGTGGTGACACAAAAGGCAGCTTTATGGATCCATAAAGCTACGAGTGTCAGTTTAACGGCAGAGCAAAGTGCGGGCAAACGTGAGAAAAGGTGAAGCAAAACTCCTGCGCTTGAGTAAAGACATTCAGGCGCTTTTGTTTATCTGTAACTTTGCCACCAACATAATGTTTATCTGACCCAAAGCTGGGACAACTTGATAAGCATACACGGTGAGGCTGGTCATCATCTGATTACCTCAGACAGCTTCAAGAAGCAACAGTGAACAGTATTTTCATTGGATGCATTCCCTTCAGCTGGGCAGAGACAAGTGGTTGGTTAGCTTGTGGTAAGGCTGTTAAAAACACAGTGAGGTTAATTGTGTAATGGGAATCAGACATAGTCAAGCACAAATCTTGAAGAGCGACAACGAGTCAAATACCCACTCTTCAACCACTTTATGTATTGTTGTGACTTTCCATCTATTTCATTGCACTTAGCCTCATGAGGGTGGCAGGTGTACTGGAGCCTAGTCCATCTGACTCACTGTGGACTTGTTGCCAGCTCACTCATGAGGACAATTAAAGTCTTCAGTTAATCTACTATTCATGATTTCGGAACGTGGGAGAAAACCGGAGAACCTGTAGAAACCCACACAAGCATACAAGCTCAGGAAAACAGGAAAGCTGGAGCCCGGATACGAACCCCTGACCTCTGACCTGTGAGGGGGGGTGTAAAGCAGTTGCCTCCCACGCACCTTTAATTAAAAAAAAAAAAAAAAACTTATTTTTATCATTTTTACAATTAAAAGTTCTAAATATTTTTATAATAATTTATAATATATTATTTGGATGCACATAGTATTTTTCTCTTGCAATAAATTGCTTTTTATAAAAAAAAAAACAATCAATTTCTCATGGTATTTTAACTTTATTCTTGTAACTTTTCCCCATGATTATGTCATGTTTTCAATGGGAAAGAAAATATATAATACGAAATCAGACAGTACCGTTCCCACAGCCACTGTCTCACTATTGCAGTGGTAAAGGACCGCCCGGTAACTGTGATCTGTATCTCGTGACATTTTTGAAGCGCTCGAAACTGATTATTTAAAATGAATATTACCAAATTAACAACTGATTATTTAAAATGAATATTACCAAATTAACGTCAGTCGTCATGCTGCTTGAATCGTGAAGACGTAAGTAGTGAGGTAAAGGATTAAAGGGGTGTCACGTGTGAGCAAAGCGCACACTAGTGTGCGAAGCGCGCACCCCGCGCGTGCGTTTGTGCATGCCACTCCTCCACGATTGTCTCAAAAGTGACGCAGCACGACGACATGGCCAAGCGGAGTCGAGTCCGACTTCGGGACGCGGGAGCAGATGAGATCTGGAATTGGTACCATGGTTCAGCTATGTCCGAATGAGACTCAGATTCGCGTGTATGCGCTGCGTGCGCAAGTCGCGTGACGGGCGCGACTTTCCCGATTTTCTTCTGGTCGACTGTTGAGATGTGAAATAAGATGCATCTGTTTAGGAGTTATAATTATCAAGTGTTTCCGGACCGAGACTTAGTGGACACGCCGACCATACGCGGCATCAGATGGGTATGTATATTCACATCTCAGAGCATGCGCTCTTGAATGAGCGCATTGTTCTATACTGCACGCAAATTACACACTACAGCGTAATGACACGCGTCTCTTTTTTTTACAGCAAGTCATCTCAACCCGATTGTCCATTTAGAATTTTGACTACAATGCATTCATTTTTTTTTACAATAACAATGTATAACCTTCAATGTGTATTATGACAACTTTAATTGCATCCAAATTCAACTTTTGCAACTTTTGATAACCACGTGTGTTTTATGCACTTAAGTGTAACTTGTATGTAAGAGGTGCAACAATTGAATAATTGTTTAAAGGGTCCTATGACCTCAAAATCCATTTTTATCCACTGTTTTATCAAAAAGAATGTAAAAGGTCAGTGACTATGTTTACATGCAGTCAATAACCCTTTTAAAACCCGAATCTTGGCAGTATTTAGCTTTTTAAAGCCAGCGTAAACACACCCAAAGATGTGAATATGCTCTTAGTCGGGTTTAAAATCTAATTTCCAATTGATGACTGCACTATTTCAAATGATTACATTTCACTTGATAACATTTTATTGGATTAGAAGGACAAAAAAGCAAACACTACATGTGATGGTTTAAGTCTGAAACTATTCCCAGCCACTTGTGGAAGCACATTTGTTCAGCCTTTTGGGTGGGTACAGGAAGGCAATTAAAGCAAAGTATTAAAAATAGTGTATTGTTTATTGTTCACCTTCACACTCCCTTTCTTGGAAGAGCCTGTTGAAGAGTGTACAGAAGGAAAGTTGTCATTTCCTGGTCACATGAAGACACAACATTTTGATAGATGCCCAACTTGTTATACTTTCAGACTTAATACAAATATCATCTTGGTGTTTATGTCCAGCAATCTTTCTTCCCCCATCAGCGACGCCTTTTATGTAACAAAATTTGTTACCAGCAGCACTGATCTGAATAACGGCTATTACGTCTCTTCAAGTTAACTTACATAATAAATTACACAAGAAAACTTCAGACACTGCAGAGGATGTCCTCCCAAGTCGCCCACTGTTAGGAAGAGGGCAAAAGTCCAGCCAGAGAAAGTGTCATGAGATGTGAAAGGAATAAAGAAAAGCTGTGAAAAAGACATAAAACCGGTCATAAAAGTCAGTGAACAAGTCGGGTGGAGAATGAGCAAGCAAAAAGCAGACCATGCATGCTATGTCCTCCTGTGAATGTTTCATGTTGACATCATTAATACACACAACCAACAGGCAGGCAATGGCTCTATGAAAAACCTTGTTTAAGACTCTCATTCTGTCGGTCGGCGTCGAAAGGCCGCCCAATGTTTGGAAGGAGAACTTCAATATTTGGTCCAACTACTATATGTCGGCCTCACAAAGCGCTGATGCTCATTTAGCAATAATTTAATGAAGACAGGCTTTGTCACCACTTGCTCGCTGGTACAAGTGAGTTTGTCCAAATGTTAGCCAAGTGACATGTTTTCTTGTAAGACATCATCATTGTTATTAGCTAGGTTTGCTCACCTATATACAGTATGTGGACAAAATATGTAACATTCCCCAGTCATCTGATCGTGACTGCGTCCATAGGATCAAACTGGTTTTTCTACATTTCCTGCATATGCCTCGTGCATCATTTGATCAAGGTCATAACAAAGAAGACAATGTCCTATATGTGGTTTTACAACGCCATTAAATCAACGAGTGGATTTTGTCTTTTGGCCACCTCGTCAGACGAGAAGCTAACAAGGTTGTTTTCCAAGCGCAAACAATGAGGACCATTAGTCGGCCATCCACACCGCTGTGTGACCGACGTATGAGGAAATACAAAAGTGTGTGTGCAGGAGAAGCGACATTTAACAGATGCGTATGAGATATGACGTGAAAAGTCTCATCAATCAGTCTGGTGCTGATGTGGGCGTGACCTAAAACGTAGTCAGTACAGGGCAGATTAACCATTTGAATGATTTTCTTTTGCAAACAACAGTAACTCAGATTAATATTTTTTCACATGTCCATAATTGCTTTTGCAAACTACAAATTGTTGACATTGTCTAGTGTGATTCATTCTGCCCTCCACTGAACTCTCATCATCTCATTCATCATTCAACTCATTTATCAATCATGTATACATTTTCTGGAACCTAATGCAAAATGATTCAATAGAAAATCAAACTAGTAGTTGCTCCTGTCCTAAATTTGGATTGCATTTCCTTGGTTAAATTTTGTTATTTAGATATGCAAAATTGGCTCATGACACCATCCTTCTCTCTCTCCTTCTCATAGATTCCACTACTACCACAGGTGCTGGACTCAAATGACACAATGAAGCAGGTGTGTATGTGAAGCGAAGCATGGTCCAAAGAGAGACATTATTGTTCTCCTGGGCGAGTTTTGCAGCTCCTGCATCCTCTTGGTGTGCTGAACCTATTCTTTCGTTGTGTTTAATATCTCGTGAAACTGACCATGCAAGTCTTGAAAAGCACATTCCTGACGAGACTGGTGGTCAGAAGGAGTCGAAAGGGCACTTGAGTACTCACTGCTAATCGACCCCCCCACCCCAAGCTGGGACCCTCACACCACTCTTTATCTCAAGCTTGCCTTAACTAAGTGGTAAGGAGAGAAGAAGCAGCAAGCACACCGATAAACGGGGTTAGGCACTGTGGGAGCATATTATTTAGTTAAGACGATACACTGAATCTGATGAACAGCAGAATTCAAACAATATGTTTGTTCTAGTCATGATACCAAAATAACATTTTCATATACACGTACGCAGTGTTCCCAAGGGTATATGCTACTAGTGAATTCACCCTGGTGGAATTCATGCTCCATTAGTCACTCAAAAATTCACCTACACGCTGATGCATATGAAACCTCAAGTATTGCTAAACAGTGCATGTGGCGAGCGCCGAGCAGCTGTGTCTCGCTGGCCTAAAACCAGGAGATGGGCGTGTTCAGTGAAGTTGACTTGCCTCATGCCTTAAAGAAACACCAACATCTAGCAGTTAATCCATTGACAGTGATGTCATGGCCCTCCTTGGCCTCAAAATAATAATGGAAAATAAAACCCACATCGGGTGGCACCATACTGGTTCAGGGTGGTGCAGGTACAATGGTACAAAAAATACAGACCCTCCTGTAGTTGCAACAAGCATCATTGTGTCACTACTTGCAAAAGTGTGCCATTCCTGTTACAAAGGTCACAGTGCCTTCCAATCTCCCTGTCAAATCACACAGTGTTGACATGGGGGGGCGGGGTCATTCCACCTTACAATACTAATGACTCAAGGAATGCACAAATGCAATATACTGGTGCAGAAGTGTTGACAATTGCAATCCGGCTGTGAAATGCTTTCGAGCATGTGCGATAATGAATCTCGCTGCACGTTGACAAACCAGTTAATGTTGGAGTGGCAAATCTGAATTGTTCATGTAATTTAAGAAAAAATTAAGATTTCTATAATCTGCTGGTTTATCTTGACTTTAAAAAAAAAAGATGTATGGCAATGTAGCTCTAGCCATGTAGCCATGGTTGATTCCAGATTCACAGTGACAATCGTTATGTCTATAGCTGTCAATGGCAATGAATGAATTCATGAATATATGGTGCAGTGGGTCACTCACCTGACCTCCGAGCCGGGGGCGTGGACTCAGATCCCACTCAGTGGCAGTGTGAATTGTTGTCTGTCTTTTGCTCTGCACCAAAGTCAGCTTACGTGGGATCGTCTTCTGTTTCCTTTTAGCCTGAAAATGATGAGCAGTGCAGAAAATGGATGACTAGACAATTAATAGATACTCCTTTTCAACGATCAAAGAATTTTTGTCTTATACAGTATGAATCCCGAGTCAGCCTTTTCTCAGAATTCATACAGAATGACTTTGTACCTCCGCTCATGATTCAGTTTGACAGTTAGTGTGAGCCAACCCAGCTTTCAAAATAAAATACGACTTTTAATAGTGTTTTTGCTTGAGTAATGGAAAGTTTGCCTCTTGGAAAAAAGTAAATACAAGTTGGTGCCTGAGAATGTCACAGTGGGGATCAAAAGGTGAACTGGGCCCCTGGGAAAGACGAACGTACCTTGTGCTCATGACTTCATCATTGCAATCGTGCAGGGCCCACGCTGGATTTATTTAGGGGCCGGCAGATCTGGGAACAAGCTAGTTGAAGTGCATGGAACAGATTTGTGTCGCAATTCCTGGTCCAATCACAAAGCAAAGGCTATTTCTGTTTTAGTTGTATAATTGGCTTTCTTGTTTGAAATTAGCATGTTGCATCTAAAGTTGCAATTTTTTCGCTACCCCCACCCCAAAAGAATCATGGTTTGTCAACGACTTTAAATTGTCTTCAGTGTTATGAATAGAAATCTGTAGATGTAGGGTAAAGATTTGCTTGTGTTCACAAAAACCTGTACATCAGGTTCATTGAAGACTATTGCCTTTGGTGTTTTGAAAACATTAAGATGACAAAAGACTCAAAAGAGTTTTTGGTGTTAACAAAACCCTGTACATGAGGTTCATTGAAGACTTTGGTCTGTTGACACAAGCACATAGTAATACAATAATTTCAATAAAGGCTAGCTTCAATCGTTAATAAAATGTGGGTCATGTTTATAGAAAACTCTAAACAAAAACATTTCGTTCTCTAAAGCTAAAGCTTAACTACATGATATACAAAGATATGGTTCAGATACTTTGCTCTCAAAAAGCACAATTGGGATAGGGTTTAAAACACTAAATTGAAACCCAACCCCCTTTTTAATATCCTAATTCAAAACCTTGACCCTAGTTTGAAAACCTAAATTGAAAATTATATAATTTTATAGTATATATATATATATAATATAAATATATATATATATATATATTTTTAATGTATTTATTTTCGTATTTACTTAAATGAGAGCCTCAGTTGGGCCTCCCTCTGCAGCCACCCCGCCCCCCATTCTTGGCACCAGCCTGCTTCAGAGGCTGACGGGCTTTTTGCACACAGAGGAATGATGTATTTTCCTTTTTGACTCAAAGGCAAGGAGGTTGAAGCAAAGCTGCAATTTCATTTTGTTGGTGTCATCAAGCGCAAAGGATGGAAAAAACGGACAGCCACATTGACGCCCATTCTTGTTACATAAGACTTGTTTCTGCAACAGTGGCTAACGGGGCTTCAGCCACCCTTTTCAGGTCTTGGACCTGCTCGCCTTGCGTGCTTTCGAGGGGAAGTGAGGAGGAATTAAATGGCAAGTTGAATGGAAACTGACCGAGGGTGGCCGGGGAGCCTCTACGCGTCACAGAGTTACGGGGCCATTTCCAACACCCATTACAAAGATCTTCTCACGTGCTCTTAATTATGCCAGATCACTCCCTCACTTGTGTATACAGAACCATTGCATGTCCCAAATTGTTCTCAGCCAATCTCTCCACATCATAAAACAACCCAATGTCATATTTATGCCCCTGATATAAATATAGTTGTGTGTTTAATGACTCACTGCTCACCTCTGTGTGCTTAAGTTCCCCTCAGATCGCGTGGTGAAGGCCGCAAGGTCCGTGTACAGAGCCATGGTCGTGAGGAACCCTGGCTTGATCCGAGATCGGAAACATCACCTCAAAACACACAGGTAACATGAAAGTTGCTTCATGCCTACTAGGATGGACATCTGAGATTTCCTTTGTCGGGAATGTTAATGATAAATACTGATGTATTGAATTAATTAACTTTGCGCTCTTATTTCTGCTGCTACCCAACAAGCTCAGTTATGTTTCTTATTTTCAACCCAATTTTATATTACAAAAATTACATAACATTTTAAATTACAAACCAATAAATGGATTTACAAAATTGCGCCTACACCATTTGATATCCTTTGTGACTCACCTTCATTCATAGACAATGCTGCTCTGGTAAGGAACTTGTCGATTGGCTGATGGGACAAAATGAAGGCCTGCAGTCAAGAAGCCAGGCGGTCGGAATGTGGCAGGTCCTGGTGGACGAAGGAATCCTGGTTCATGGTAGGACACTGAGACATTTCAAAAAGACATTAGGAATATTGATGCTGAAAACGAAGAGATCCATGAGGAAAAATGAACTTCAGATCAACTATCCAAATCTAGTGAATGTAGTTTTGAGAACTAAACATGTCATGAAATTACTAGACAAAAAAAATTCAACAAAGCAAAAATGTGCTGTCCAATCTCAACAATCATATTATTTACTGGCATTTCTTAATGTAATATATTCAGAAAATGATATCTTAGGCAGTACTCAGACATGCTTGAGGGGCTTAAAATGTGACTTAAGTGTGCAGGCACAAAATTAACCCAGTCAAGTATGCACTAACTACAGGAGAAGGCGCATTGTCTGCCAGCAAAACAAAAGTCCAATCAAGCGAGAAACACTCCATCATCTATTCAAGTGGCTCACTTGGAATAAATTTTCATTCATTCTACAATGTTTTGAAGACACTTTGTTTCCAGTGCTCATATTTAAAAAAAAAAAAAAAGTTTGTTTAAAGCAAGCGCAAGCAAGGATTGTAATTAGTCTTAGAAAACTATCAATAGTGTACTGTACGAGCATTGGGCTCAATAATTTGTGACAAGTAACAATTAACGCATATGCTAACACTAAAAGTTGCAAAGTTATTTTTTTTTTGATAAGGACAATGGAACCTTAGTTGCTGCCATGACAACCACTAATCCATTTTTGTACACAAGCCGATAGAGTCCCAGATGGACAATACGTGCATGCTTGTGGTTTACAACCAAATTAGCCACACGTATTTGTTTACTTGCATTGTCTTTGTCTTTTTCATGCCAAGGAAAACATGAGGTGAACTTCCACGACAAGGACACGCAGTTCTACCGCTTCCTGGATTCCCAGTTTGGACCAAACCACCTAACAAAGGACTCGGAGGACGAGCTGCAGGAAAGCCTGTCGCTGCTGTCTCAGCTGGGCCCTGACGCCTTACTCACGATGATTCTACGCAAATGGTGAGTGCCGTGGAGTCTTGGATAATCTGTCACAACATTCCACATCACAAATCACTGGTGCCAGCAGCGGGTACATGCTGGGAGAGATGATAAAGCCATTTTTTTTTGAAGAAGTGTTCAATCTGCCAAACGACTGCTAGTTGTTCATGACCACCGTGTTGGGCTCTTATCTCGAATTTTTGCTCCCAAGTCAAAGCATATCGTAGACAATTCCAATTCTGACCTAATGTATGCTTTCCTGTGTATGTCTTAACATGCCTTTTGTGTTTAGTCCAGCCCAGAGAAGTGCTGAGGACCTGGAGGTCATTTATGAGGAGCTTCTCCATGTCAAAGCCGCCGCTCATCTTTCCGCCTCGGTCAGTCACTGCTATTGGCGCATTACTAAAATTCAAAGTCAATTATATTACTAATTAATTCCTAACAATTTTTGCCATATTAAGTGTTTGATAATTTCTCTTATTGTAAGCAGGCCTGGCATTCCTAACTCAACAACACTTTTTTACTTTAGTTATAAGAAGTTCTATCAGAAGGCATCAAGCCAACATTTCACAGTTTGTTTATTTCTTGAAGCCAACTTTTGTCCCCGCTGTGTCTGTAGGTGCGGAAAGAGCTGGCAGCTGTGCTGGTGTTTGAATCACATGCTAAGGCCGGTACCGTCCGTAAGTTGGCCCACTTTTGTACATGTACACACGTCTCATTGTGAAGACCAGCTATTTAGCACAATACCACGTTTCAATAAAGCCCGCGAGCAGCCCTTGAAGCACCATGGTTGTCAAAATGTGCCGACATCAATGCTGAAGCGTTTTGATCATAATGCACACTTGAAACGTTGGCTCAAAGGTTTGTGTTGTTTTTGAAGTGTTCAGTCAGGGGGACAAAGGCACTTCCTGGTACATCATCTGGAAAGGCTCCGTCAATGTCATCACACACGGGAAGGTAGGTCAGTGGCTCTGCTGAATGATAAAACAAACAAAAAGAATTGCTTTCCTGCTTGACACAGGAAGAGCCAAAATTCAAATCTGTGGAATCTGCAAATAACATTTGCCTGCAGTTTTTAGTTAGTTAGTTAAACTGGCCTTTTAATCCCGATTTACCAGTTCACTCAGGTTTGAAGTGCAGCACTATTTCTATCTATAGAAAAACATTGACAACAGGAGGTATGTGCGTTCAGGGTCTGGTGACCACACTGCACGAGGGCAAAGATTTTGGGCAGTTGGCCTTGCTGAATGACGCCCCCCGTGCTGCCACCATTATCCTGAGGGAGGATAACTGTCACTTCTTGCGTGTGGACAAACACGACTTCATACGGATTCTCAAGGTCAGCTGACCGTTTGCTCCATTGCAATTTTGTTTTGCTGTTGTGTGATAGTATTTGTGCGTTTCTTCGATTTCAGGACGTAGAGGCTAACACGGTGCGATTGGAGGAGCACGGCAAAACTGTGCTGGTGCTGGAGAAATGTGCTGACCCAGATGAGCAGGGAGGAGCTGGAAACAAGTGAGGGACCCAGACTCCTGATAGCTTTGTAAATGCCCCCCATTGCGCAAATTACTGAAAAATGTTAATATGATTTCTAAAAAAAAAAAAGCCAAGCATGTACAGCTTTTGGATTAAATTTCTTTTACTATTTTTAATGGTGAAATTAAGATAAAAATATTCTAATAAGAAAATACAATAATACAAAGTCATCAAAAGAATAATTTATTTTTAAAACTATATTGAGGTCCGACACCTCCTCACTTGGTTGCTTTCCTAATCGCTAAATCTGCATACATAATACTATAGTGCAAATTCTTTTTTTCTTGTTGTGTGCAGGTACACTGTGATGTCAGGAACGCCAGAGAAGATCTTGGAACACTTCCTGGAAACAGTAAAGTTGGACTCCAACGGGACTGATGCCATCGGTGAGAGGTTTTCTCGTCTTTTCATGTTTGTTGGACAAATTCTTCATGACCTTAGCTGTCTTATGTTTTTTTTTTTCTGCCTGATAGATTCGTGTGTGAGCGATTTCTTGCTCACCCACAGAGTCTTCATGCCCTCCAGTCAACTGTGTCCTGCACTGCAGCATCAATATCCTTAGGTCATTGGTTTTCAAACCACATCTATTTAAGTCTTTCCCACTATAAGCCACAATTTCTTCCTCCCAGCTTTTGTCCCCGCAGTTTAAACAGTGTTGAGTCTTATTTGTGGATTTTCCCGATCCACTATGTACAGAAATATGTTTGTAAGGATTAAAACATGTGTTAAAAGACCTTAAAAACATTTGCTGTAAACGCTATTCAATTTTTCACATAATTTGTGGGTGGTCTAGAACAGAAAGGGGATTACTGTAATCCAATTCTTTTTGACTCCATCAATCAACTCTACTTTTGTCACACTACTGACACTATTAGGCTAAGAAATGAACTGGCGGCTTATAAACCAAAGCAGTTGATATGTTGTGTGTGTGTGTGTGTGGGGGGGGGGTCTTTTAGATTTCATGTACTCTTAATAGATTGAATTTCATTTTCGAGTATTGGTGCTGTCAACCATCTTCAAGTGAATATTTCTTAACGAGCAATGCACCTACCAGGCAGAGCTCTCTGAAGGATCCGAGCAGGAGAAGGCTGCCTACGTTCTCAACACGAAGCAGAAGGTGGTAAAGCTGGTTGGTCAGTGGGTAGCACTCTATGGTCTTCTGCTGAGGGAAGACCCCATTGCCGTAACGTTTCTGGAGGTGAGATTAGAAATCAGTTTTAGAGTTGCATAAAGTGAAAGTACATTGTGACTTTGTGTGTACTATTTATTTCTCGTGTGCTCTCAAACAGAAGCTAAAGAAGGACATTGCAGCGGATTTTCATTTGGCTGGCGTGCTGAAAGATCAATTACGGGATAGAAGAAGAACAAAAGTGTAATGCTATTAGTGTATTTTAAAATATCCTCAACAACTTCTCAAAATGCAGCTAATGTGTATTGTCATCTTCACCAGGTTAGAGAATGGCTACCACTCACTGGGCAGGGTAAGGACCATAATTCTTTGTCTAACAATGTTATGTAATGTCTTACTAATTTTGTTGGTAGCTCTGTAGCTTAATTTCTCATTGGTTCAAAATCCAGCAACTCAGGTTTGTCATGGTCATGCTAAGCAAGTTCAAATGCAATGCAGAACCTGACCAAGTGTATTTTGTTTAGATAGGATCTGCCTGTTTTTGCTGCCCTCCTCATTGTGCTTTCAGCTCCATATCCTGTAGCTTTCAACAAGCAGACTTTAAATGTTTATTTTTCCTGGCATGGTGAGTCGCAGTGTATTTCCCGTTTAGATCCCATTTTGGATGTGCTTCTTTGCCTTTTCTAAAAAGCGTTTTAAATCAGTCCACCTCTCTTTTAATGCTGCTAACACTTGAGAAAGGAGGCAGGGAAATTATAATAAAGCATTGGCCTTGCTCCATGCATTTTAGCCAAGCCATGTTGCAAAGGGTAAAAGTATTTGGACTGTGATTTATTCTCCGCTTAAAAGATGTATTAAATAACTTCACTAAATTATTGAATTTTTCTTGCTCCATCTTGCCTCCCACGGTTTGATCTGTCCATTAGCATTACTTTATGACAAACGCCTATGACGTCAAAGCCAGACATGCGGGTAATGGTATGTCCGTTTTGATCACAATAACTCTTGATATGAAATGTTCATACTGTTTCATCACTTACAATATGACTTAATTATTGCCAGTAGAGTTGATAAAAATTTCTATGATGGCAACGATTCAAATTGCAAATCAGAAGTTGGCCAGTAACCCTAACCCTAACCCTAACCCTGAAGAAAATGTGTTCCGTTGTAACGGCATATTTATTTATTTTTATTATTTATTTAGTGTTGCTTCCCTGTTGTTGTTCTGATGTCATCAACAGAACTCATTTGACTGGTTTGCTCACAGCGAGGAGCCTGTTGGACGGATACAACCAATCAAAGCACAGGATAAAGGTGAGCTGTCAAAACATTCTGATATGGAAACTGCCAAACTGTGCTTGTTTTGGCCGACAACTTGGAAAAGTTGCCTCGGCCGTTTGCAGCGTAGTGATGTGGTGACATTCTGGTCTGCCGTGCAGTGTTATACGAGATTTACACGCCAGACCACCAAGCTCTCACGCTGATACTGCCGGTCAACATGTCCGTCCAACAAGTAATGCTGTCACTAGTCAAAGCTGGAGGAGATCACGTGCTGGTCAAGATGAACTCAACTGGAGGTGCCAAATCATCATTGTGACATATTTTATGCTGGTCAAAACCTTTAATAACTAACGTTTGCCACCCTGACAGAAAGAGCCCAGTTGAAATTGGATGCCACAGCCGTGTTCACCGCGCTGGGACTCAACGAGAGACTCTTCATCTGCACCAGTGGCCAAGTTGAAAAACTGGTATGGATATTTTCAATGTGGTTAATTGAACAAACTGCTGGTAAACATCGTGTGACCGCACACGAATGAAGAAGCACGGTGTTTATCTACAGTTCTGAGGCTCTGTTTGAATCTTGCCTTTGGACTTCCTGTGTAGCGTTTGTATGTTTTCCTCGTGCTTGTGTGGGTTTTCCTAAAGGCATCTTTCGTGCACTCAAGAAAAGATTCCTTTGAGATCCTCCCTTTTCTGACATACCCAATGATTCTATATCTTCTCTCTTACTCCCGCTCTTGACTCAGACGCCCCTGAAAGAGCAGCAGGGTCCTGAGCGAGGAAGTGCCAACACACTTGAGCAAATGTGCTCCAAGGACATTGCCAATGAACTCACCAACTACGACTGGGAACTGTTCACCGCCATGCACGAGGTCAGTCGTCGATCCTTTTGCGTGATTCTAAACCAGACCTGCCGTCACTTGGTTCCTTTTGTATCTTCATCACCACACTGAGGATGATAACCCTCCGCCTCTTCCTCCAGTCTGAGCTCATCCATTACGTATTTGGACGTCAAAAGTTCCCAGGCTCCATAACGGCCAACTTGGAGCGTTTTGTCCGTCGCTTCAACGAGGTTCAGTACTGGGTGGTGAGCGAGCTCTGCCTTTGTGAAGACCTGGTCAAACGAGCCATTGTGCTGAAGAAGTTCATCAAGATCGCTGCAGTGTAAGAGTCTGCATCTAGTGATGGGGAGGGAAAAGGCTTCAAGGTGATTCATGAACCAAGTGTTGTGTTTTTTGAGACCTCTAGATGGCACTATTTGTTCAACATAGGGCAGGAAGCACTCTGGCTTGCCATTTCCCCTTTTAACCAACAGTGCCATGTGGAGGATTAAAAAAGTACAACTGGTTCATGAATCAAACTTGAAGCTTAATTTCCCCATTTCTATTGCATCCATTTTCTTTCTTTGAACATTCTGTTTCCATTGTTTATTTAGGCAGCAATGCCAGTTTGATCTGAAATAATTGCTCCCTCTGTCAGTTGCTCCTACGTAGGGAAATCCATTCTGCCATTGTTTCTTCAAGATGAAAATTCACAACAGAACCTTGTTGAACGAAATCAGACGTCACAGGGTCAAAACTTGTTCAACAAAATGACCTCAAGTTGACTTACTTTGTGTCCTTTCAGATTAAAGGAGCAGAGGAATCTCAATTCCTTCTTTGCCGTGATGTTTGGTTTGAGCAACAGCGCCGTGCATAGGCTTTACAAGACCTGGGAGGTGATACTTCACTTCACGTGTGACACTTGAATTATGTCACCATTATTTTTCACAATTAGCCCGTCTCTTTTTGTAGAGAATACCCGGTAAGACAAAAAGAATCTACTGCGCCTACGAGAGGCTTATGGTGAGTCGGACTTAAAATAAATAAATATGTGACATGATGCATCCGTTCATGCTTCCTTGTATGGAATGCTCATATTGGAAACAAAAACAGTGTTATCTGGTGGCCGTTAATGCAAATTGTACTGTCTTGTGCCAGGATCCTTCGCGCAACCACCGAGCTTACAGGTTGGCTGTGGCCAAACTCAACCCCCCTTACATCCCCTTCATGCCTCTCATACTCAAAGGTAACCAAAGGTCACCACCAGTTATCATCATCATACAATAACGGAACACAGCAGTGACAAAAATGACCAGATGTTACATCTTTTTTCAGACATGACATTCATCCACGAGGGAAATTCCAACCTGGTAGACCGGCTGGTCAACTTCGAAAAGATGGTAAGACAGACTTGTGCTTATTGACTTGTATGTTTGGAACAAATAATCAACACTGTGACCTCAATGTCCTTCACCCACAAGCGCATGATTGCCAAGACTGTGAAAATGGTGCGGCTTTGCCGGAGCCAACCTCATGGTGAGTGCCATAAGATTATATTTTGGACAAAGGTATTGGGACACGTCCAGTTGTTGCGGCAAACTGCGAAATGACATCAACCGACATTTCCGATCCCTCTGCAGTGCCTTCGTCGCCACAAAGAGGCCTTGCTGACCGAATGTTTCTGGAAAGCCCTGCTGCACGCTTATCTACATGTAAGTTGGATTACGTTTGTGTAGAGATGGAAAGCCCATTGATATGGAACGGAGGGGTCCTTTCTTGATGTTAGGCAGTATGGTTGCCTAATTGTTAGCACTTTTGCCTCACAGTTAACAGGTGTCCGGTTCAAATCTCAGACTCCTCTGTGGGTTTTGTATATTCTCCCCGTGCTCGCTGGACAGCCAGTTCCCATGGGGAGAATGGACTATAGATACAACTGAACTGTACTTGAAGTAGAAACATGCTCATAAATAGTTGTCCTTGTCCTTATAGCATCACAGGCCCTTCTTTTACCCCTGTTCTGAGGAGCGGCTCAGATAAGCCGTTTTGTGAATCACTACCCTGGCCACAGGCTAAATCGTAACCATTAGAAGAAAAAGCCATGAACATTTGTTTATGTTCATTGCAACTCACAGCTTTCTTTTTTTTAAGAACAAAACCATACATAGAATGTCTTGCTTTGTTCTCCATCTTAACAGACTCGGACCACGCACTCCCTTTGCGGAGTCCCAGCAACATCCAACACTACATCCAGAACCTGAATGTGATCGACAACCAGCGCAAACTAACACAGCTATCGAGGACACTAGAATGCTAGCACACAGAAACTCTGCGAACAAATACTCGAGCTCTGGAGGGGCTGCTAGGCTGGCTGTCATGGTGACCGACTCAAGGATGAGAAGAACTTATGCTGAACTGCAATCAAACCGACGGCCTTCCAACACACTCTTGTGTTTTTGTGTTATTCATCAACTTCATAGACTGCAGTCACACACCATTTCACAAAACGCCAGAGGAACACAATCAGCCTTTCACTATTCGGTCAGTCGTTTATGCACAAATGTTTATAAATCAGTAAATGCTCTGTATATGCATATTTCATACATTTGTTTTTCTTAATAAATTATTTTCCCAATCACGTGCATTCAGTTAAACCCCAGGGGATTTGTTAAAAAGGGAAACAGTTTATTTAAAATACAAATCATACAAAGTAGAAATTTCTAACTCATAGCAGGAACAATTAACCTACAAGATGCGCCCTCTCCATCCAGCAAAATTAAAATGAATCCCCAATATGGGGTGAGAAAATTCACAAGTTACCATTTGGAAATACTCTCCTAGTCATAAATATGTACAACGACTTTTTGGAAACGAAAGGAAGAAGGCTAGGACATGCCAAAATTCAAAACAAAATAAAGGTGGCAAGAGGTGCAGTGCCTTCACATGGTGTAACCACAGGGGACGATGGAGGTGACACCCCGTTCTTATAAATTAGGAAGAATCTTGTAGACCATTTGAAAAACATTAAATCCGTATACTGTACGTGAGGGGGGTGGTTAGTGAGGCAAACAAACGTGAATCGTGTTTAGTAAAACAGTCATGTTGGGATAGAGGCAACCATACAGCGCATCATCATTATTCATCATGTCAGCTCTCCAAGGTTGGTGATCTTTATCCGTGCAACAAAGTGGTGACAAATTCATTCAAAGTGTAATATCAGCAAAGACGAACCTGAACAATGAAATATGTGCTTATCGCAAACAACACTTTAGATTGCGTAACAAAACTAAAATAGAATGCATACAAAACAATGACTTGGAGGGGGGGGGTTGACTATAAATATTGCACATCTAAACAAGCTCCCAGTGCCTGGTTGGCCCTTTTCTGATGCCAATATGATACTTGGGACGGCAGTATTGCAATACGATAGTATCGTAATATGATCGAAAGTCCACCTGGTGACACAAATAATGACAACAGATTTCATCAATGACAATGGAAAGGGCGGGCTGTCACTATTGAATAGTTTCATAATTGATTATTCTAACAATTATTCCATCGATTAATAAAATAATCACATACAACTTTATTGCCGTTAGTGTATTGGAAAATGTGTTTTTACTTTTAACAGTTTTATTAACCAATTATTTTATTTATTCGGTATTATTTAGTAATTAAAGAAAAACTAAACAACAGTTAAGCAATATCACACAAGTAGGATTGATGACATTGTTTTCCAAAAGAAACGAGTCCCGCTCATAATGGCAAAAGAAATCAGAATTCCTTTTGAGAGCCTGAAATCAAAAGATTACTCAATTATTAAAATATGATAATTGAATTTCTTTCTTGTAACAAGGTTTTGATAGTAAAATTTGGATGTGGCAACATGTCATGGAGGAAAGTCGTCATGAACAAGGACCTACCGGTGGGAACGCTGGAGGAATTCATACAATAAAACTAACATTCATAAATATGCCATTCACACAAATGCATGTCCGCTATCACACTCAAACGTCAGAAAGTATTTGCATGTCAAAGTCCAAGAACAAGACTAAAATCAAATTGAAAAGAAATCTCAACACTTGTCTTGATCAAGTTCAGTCCTGCAGTCTTTTGGTTGTGATCTGATTTTGTTTTTCCCTCTCTTAGTTAAACGGGTCATAAATAGTATGTCACAGTAACACCAAGCTGAAAATGGGCTCCTTCACACTCGCAGAAACTGCTCTCGACATGAACCCTCTGTGTTGGCTACAACTCTGCTGATTGTCACGTTCAGGGCTTTGGTTCGAGGCATCGTGACTTTTCAGAGTCCAGAAAACTGGCGGAACTTTTAAAGCAAGGCTTTGTCCAGTTCCAGTCCCGTCTCGAGTTATTTAGAGGTTCTGGCGAACAAGCAAAGCGATCAGTAGCAGGCAACTTGAAAACCCGTGAGGAGCGCGAGTCAGTCTTTGGCATCTTTGGAAGTGAATCAGTAGATTTTCTTTGAGTGCAAAAACAACTCAACGCAGCACCATCCTCAGACCTGAGGCAGAGAGATTGCCGCCACGAACGGACACAAAGCGTCTGACCTGGCGGTTGGACACAAAGCGTCTGACCTGGCGGTTGTCTATACCTGCGTAACCTGTCCTGGACGCTGGAGACAATCCTGTGAGCATCCTGGACAGGTCAGCTGCATTCATATACTACATTGAAAAAATGATCCTAATGATCTACTTTGCCAAGCGACCTGCTGACAAACATAAATACAAAACAAACATTCATTTGGTTTGGAGTACGTCTGGAATTGTCTTCTGACCAGTCTAGTAGTTCCAGTGGTCTCGTTTTTTGTTTTTTTTTGCTGCTTTGCAATCTTCCGTCGTGTGTCTCCCTTGCAATCATGTGGCCTGGTTCTGTGGTTCTGCGGCCCTGCTAGAGGGAGCCTGGCTCGCGTGGGCTGCTCAGGCCTCCGAGGCAGCCTGCGGTTTGAGTTGGGCTTTTTCCATGGCGGTGCCGTACGGGAGGGATCTCTTGAAGAAGCCGAACTGCCGAATGACACGGAGCAACAATTCAATGATGGCAGCCCTTGAATACGATTTTTTTCATCCTCACATTGTCACTGACCTTGTACAGGACAAAGATGAGCAAGGCCAGAAGCAGCAAACCTGCCAGAATGGCCAAGATGATGATCCATAGTGGGACCGAGTTATCAATGTCAGGTTTGTTCCACACCACTGGGGTCACCACCTGATGACCACATGAGCACACTTAGAATCAAATTCCTCTACATCTCTAAAAGTGAAACAAATAAAATAAATGCATGAATCTATTATTTGAAAACGTTAACATGCGTTTCTACGCTTACAAAGGTAACTGTGTGATAATAAATATTTACATGTTGAATAATTATTAATATGTAAATAGGTAAACAAACATCCTAAATACCTTTTTGTGTCCACTGGGAACATGTTTGGGTAGGATGGCATAGGGCATGGTCTTCACACTGTATCTGGCCAGGCACTCCAGCACATACTGCTTGTATGCTCTCTGCAGGGAAAACATGACATGCATGTAGTGTTACTATCAAATGCTAGGTGGCAACAGAGACAAAGAAACGCCCACGTTTGAGCGTGCAATTAAACATACTGCAGTGGGTCAGACATGTATGGGGTCTCCAAAGGGACATAATGGATCATTTCAAAGGAAGCAACAACAAAAAAACACAACACCTCATCTGTCATATAATAAAAATTTTAAAAAAAGCTTCACTAACCTCCATGAATGTCTCCGCCCAGACGCGGGAGCGCACTTTGAGGATGGCCGTGGTCCCCTTCTCTAGGAGACCCACTTGGCACTGCAGGGCCCAGCAGTTCACATTGGAGCAAGACTACACAAAACACAATACATGCTGATTAGATGCTTTTCATTTGACTTCACACCACAGCAAATTTTTGACAGCAGGTCACAGCTGAACTGGAAAAGAGGTCAAGACCAATCTCAGAGCACGAATAAACAAACAAGCATTCTCATACACACCAATGGATGATTTCATCGATGAGCCTGACATGCATGGTTTTGGAATGTGGGAGGAAGTTACATAAGCAAGGCAAAAAAAATATTCAATTTTGAGCCGTGTGGCAGACCACAATTTGCATTTTTACATACCGTACAGACCTGCAACCACTAATAAGCACACCAGGTCAGTCGTTGGTGGTGATTTATTATGGAAACTCTAGTTTGAGTAATTTGAGTTTGTATAATTTGACATCTAGAAAAATGTTCCCCTAAAATCAAGTCAAGTTTTTGAGAAACTCCAAAAGCAGCTTTGACAAGGGGTATTAAAAGAAAATAATGTGACGAAGAAAAAAAACATGACACGAGTGACGTTTATTAATTTGGCCAATTTTTTTTTTATATACTTTTATGACTGCTTCTACAATATCCTCTGATTCTAATCGCCACCTTTGCCATTAAAGATTGTTTGCATGCATAACTTGTTTTTACACGTTTGTATATCTAGAAATGTTCATTAGAAACAAAAACCTTGCATGTACAGTTAGTAATAAAAAAACAAAGCATAGCAATGGTTTGAGCCTGGTAAAGATTTTTCTATATCCATCCGTTCCTATGCAAAACTCATCACAACCAATCAGCTGTCAACTAGCATTCCGGAATTCATTTGGTTCGGCCAAAGACTGTAAAATTCACTGTAAATTCAAGGCCACCTAGAAAATCAGCTGCTGACAAGTGAAGGACCCACAAAGGGTGAAGTATTTAAAAAGAAAAAAACATTCAAGTCAAACAAGTGGGAGCCACATTATTGCTGTCGGTCAAATAAATACAAAGGAGTCCAATGTTAAGAAGTCTTAACCGTGCCTGCTTCAAATTAGATTGGAAGGAATGTCATCTGACTGTAAAAAAACAGAAACCTTTTCATATTACTGTCCAACAGCTGAAAGCAGTCTATTTCTCCTCAAGATTGTCTAATGAGTCTCCCACAAATCATCTCAGTGCCCAACACGTGGGCCCCATGCAACGGAGGCAGACCACCCTGAGATGCAGAGGTTTCCTGCGGGAGTTCTTTGCTTCACTTAAAAGGCTGACAAACGCAAGAGGAGCCCCGAAGTGAGACAGACTTATTAAAATCAAATAGACAGGCGGGCTATCAAACCACTTCCTCCGACTCAAACCTCTTCAGTGCTCAGGGCAAGAGACCCCCCCCCCAAAAAAAAAAACAAGTGGTCCATGAGAAGGACATGGGAGTTTTCCAGTGCCAAGTCCTACACATCCTCGTTTGTAGGCTTCTGTGGTCGGGATGTGAAGGTCGGTAAAATTAAAGTTGTTCCCGACACGTCATTAAAAGAAACAGCAGCAGACAGACGCGGTTGTTGGTGATTGAATGCGGTCCCTGCATTGGTCTCTTCCTAACTGAATTAAATAACGTTGCCTCGTTTCCCATTATGACTGCCAACACATTTTGTATAATAAAAGAAAAACGCCTTCAATTGTGTAACCAATTCTCAAATTCAAGTGCGAATTACTCAAAGAGGCCAACCCCTTTTCTAAACCCTCACATAGTAACATGCTTCTTTAGTGAGACAAAGATGCATTGAGCATCACGTGCGTACATGGAAGACAGGGCAGGCACTGTTTGGGACGCCAGCACAACAATGTCTTTACTTGAGGCAGGTATCCATACCAGGAGACCTGCAGCTGGGACTGTCAATGGTCCCTGTATGGACCCAGTACTATATGTAAAGGGGGCCCCATCTCAACACAGTTATTAGTTACAACAACGTGACAACCCTGACAATAATTCCCTTTCAATGCCATTGGCCCTGCGGTATGCAGTCACAAACTTGGATGGAGTGCGATGAAAGCCGAACACAGACATGTTAAAAAAAAAAGCTAGCAACACTTTTCAATTGCATTGCATAATATCCTTAAATAAGACAGATGTGAAACTTGAATTAGCATTCACTTTTACTAACTTAAATTGATCTATTGTGGAGCCACCATCCAAAACGTCAGTAAGGCCTTCTTACCAGGTTTGTCGAGTGCGCGAGCGGGTTCTTGTGCGCCTCCCGCCTTTCCACGCGGTGCTCCTGGGCCCTCAGACCCAGATGAGGTGGTTCTGTTGCCGTGTGTTGGAGCTGTAAAGGAGAGACGAGCATTAAGCATTTTCCACAGTGACCTCCCGTTCTGAGGCCCCAATGTCAGCACGCTATTAATCAGACGCACGGAAGCGTGGCCATCCCTAAAAGAAGACACAGATGAACTCTGCCCAACATCTGTAAATACAAACAACTCCCTTATATTTGGAGGGAGGGGGCACACCGCCGGCTGTCAGCGATGAGCGAATTTACTGCCATTGAGGTGGTTGATCAAAGCATTGGCACGGGTGGGGCTGGCAGGCTGGTAGACACTTAATCATACATCGTGCCGCCAATCATCAGGAGGTCTTAAAAAGTTCTGCGAGTCTCCGAGAGGTCAAAATCAGAGCAGATGTGCATCAGTGCACTCACTCTGAGTTGGAGGCGGTTCACGTTGCTGTCGGAGGTGCAGTTGATGGGGCCCTCGGTGGAGAACTCAAGGGGGTAAAGCAGATTGTGGCGCTGGGCGGCCAAGGGGCAGCGGAGCTCCAGAAGCGTGTGGCTGATTCGACTGGGGCCATTGTTCACCAACTGCAAAACAACGCCCGATGCAGCGTCAACAGGATCAACAGGCTGATACTGTAGTACAGTAGTAGGTGGAAAGGGGAAAGAAGTGCTTACCTCATAGATGTGTTCCACTGCTGGCCCCACTTCCTGCTCCATTTCGTAGTTCTTGGTCACCTTCCAGTTGGCCGGTGGGAAGAAGACCTTATCTGGGCGAGACACCCTTAAAAAAAAATGGAGAGACAGAGAGAGAGAGAGAAGGTGGGAGTGAGAACATGTTTGGTGAGGCACCAAGAACTTGCTTGAGGCCCCGGGAGTCCTCACCCTTGCAGGATGACCTCAGCTTGGACGACCACCTCCAACTTGTAAGGCGCCACCTCGCTGTGAGAGTTGTTCTCATTCTTACTGTAGATGCCAAGAAAAAGAGTGTGGTAAGGTGACCTCAAAACCAGAAAAGATTTGGGACTTTTTAAACTGTTGGCAAAGTACCTGCGAATCTGCAGCTCAAACTGCACCGTTTTGTGCGTGTCTTTAAGTCGAGGCACCGTGAAACGAAGACCTGCCCAAAGCTGAGGAGAACATTCATCATAAGTGCCTTACAAACATACTTTAAACAAAAAAAGTAGCAGAAGAAAGTTCATTCTGACATGTTTTTCAGGGCGTTTGTGCAAAAGTGTGTTAGATAATGCTAATTTTTACTAACAATTTCATTCATCACAATCCATTCGCTGCTTTTTTTTATTTTTTTCAGAAATAAGGAAATAACTATTAACAATGACAATTTAATTAATTACCTTATTAAACGGATCGGACTGCATTCCTGCTAACGCGTTGTGAGACTCAGTAACTAAGCCCATTACAAAAACTGTAACTTATGTTACTTTGTTACTGCCTAAATGTAATATATTATTGCTTCCCAAAACTAAAATGGAACATAAATTTGAAGCCAAACAAAAGTTCCACTATAACTGTGTTAAATACGGTTAAAATGAAAAAAAGATTTCTGGCAAAACATTTCCTAAATCCTGCTGACTCTGTGCAGCTTGTCTCCGGTTGACATTTTGACTCTTTCCACAGCAGAGAGAAAATCCGAGACGTCACGCCATTTTTTTTGATCGCCATAAAACATGATTGTTCGGGGAGTGCCTAACGACGGCGCTCTTACACTGGTGCCAGACTTCATGGGGTTTCCCAGATCACAACTGAGGTATCGGGTCTGGTTCTCTGTGTCGTAGCTGCAGGTCAGCTGGGTCAAGCTCTGCGGGACAAACGTGGAGGGAAAAGTGTGAGCATGTCCAAAGAATGTGCTCTTTATTTTTAGTAGGGGGAGCAGCTGTGCTCACCTCATTATTACGGGCGATGCCGCTGTAGTCGGCCTCGGGTGGTAGCACCACGTAGAGTTCTGCCTCGTAGGCGCCGCCCTCGCCCTCATTCCTGGCGTTGAAAGTCAAGGTCAGGGCGTTGTCATCGCCCAGGTACACTTCCTTTCTGTCCCTGTGGAGCCAGAAGAGGGAAGAAATTATTACTAATTGGGGTCAAATGGTGTCTCCAAGCCAATAAATGTGTGGAACAGTTGTCAGGTTGTCATATTTTGCCAATCGATCATTGACGCCATTGCTCGGATCTGCCAAGGAAGACATTTCAGCAAACAAAATCTCATGTACTCCAGAGACATTCTGTGCTGCCGTCGTTGTTTAAATAGATTGGATGGATAGGTCCATCTTCTAATCGAATTGGCGATAGGTTTTTTATTTGACTTGACGGTTGGTGCTGGGCTCAAAAATCCTGATTGTATAAGCCTACACAACACTGGGAGCATAGAACAACGGCGCTCCCATTCTGCTTCCTCCCATTCCCTGGAACAATGAAGAATTCCATAGCGAGGGTCACGCACATGCTTCTAATTAGCGTCTGCTCTCATAAAGGGAAAGCTGGCGAGCAGTTCTCCTGTAAGTCAGCTGTAGCTGTCTTCGAAATGGCGCTGCGCTTTTTTTTTTTTTCAAAACCAAACAACAGATCCAAATTAGTAAAAGGCCACAACACCGTGAAGCCTCCCTGAGGGACTCCTCCCTCCAACAGGTTGTGTGCTTTGGCAGCCCAGTGCAAGAAACAACACTGCAGGAATGATGGCCTCTTTTTTTTTTGTATTTGGATGAAATTCCACAAAACTCATGGCCATCACATTAGCCCTTGGCCCCAACACAGCAGGCCCAAAAATTCGGACATGGTTCTGATTGCGCTAATCGCACTTTTCTGGAGTTGTACTTTCAATGCACCCACAGCAGGTTGTTCCATATGCAAGGGGTCACCCATACATGCAGATGGCAGATAAATATAGGAATGTGAAATCGAAATGACAGAGCGGAGAAGGGAGTATCAGGGAGGAGGAAAATGCTAACAGATTTCTCGGCACAGCGTGTGGCAACCTCTGCATCAGGCGGGACCTTTGGACTTTTGGCACACGGCGCTCGCGTTTCCTAACAATTGCCTGTCTCCTGCTTGTCGTAGCACCTGTCGAGCGCACGCGCCTCCTGTTTTGAAAGGCCGGTGCTTGCTTGACCTTCCGTTGGTGTGTTCAAGCCAGCAGCGGTGCAACAAAAACAGGAGCAGTCAGGTTTGAGTGCAGGGGCTTGATTTTATCAATTCCAATTGGTCCTTAATTGAGATTTCAAACAGCATTCACTCCAACTTTGTACATTTGCGGAATCTACTGTATTTCCCCATCAATCATAAATGGATTCCAAGAAATATGAGAGGAAATGAAAGACTCACCCGTGGACTGCCAGCTTCAAATCGGGGACGCAGATGTTGTCTTCTCCGCAATCCAGCAGAATCTGAGCCTGAACACACATTTATTCAAACACAAAAAAATGTGACATAAAGAAGCCACACTTTTTTCTTTTGAATTCAGATAATAAATCACATGTGTTGAAGGGAGACATGAGGATGAGTGTAGCATGATGCAACATGTACAATGACTGATGACATCCCGACACACACCTGGATCACAGCCCCCCTTCTTATTTATAGGATTACAAACGGATGGTCTGAAACACTGTAGCGGCTCAATGGGACGACCCGGTGAGCTAGTGATAGGAGCAGACGCGTACACACACTCTCCTCAGCCAGCTGTGCCGGCACGCACATGTTTTGTGTTTGCGACGTCACACGAGGAAATGATGAGTCTGACCGTAGGGAAGCATACACTCTTGCGGCACGGAGCACGCGGCTGCAAGTTCACCGATCTCGCCACCGTCCCACATCACAGCGCTCTGTGGCGGGCCACACTTTCCACACACGCTACGCCACCCCAGTGAAACCAGAGAGGCAGCGTCGTTAGGCTGTAGAAAAACTTAAGCCATGCATACGCCTCATTATTCTAGCACTGTCTTTAAAATGCTGACTCCCACTGCGCGTGTAAATCGCTTGTGTTGTAAATGGTACGATTCAACTGGAGGTCTGTGGGTGGTGGTAATAAATGTTTAAAACTGTTGCCTGAACATCAGATCAGATATGCTAAGTCAAAATGTTGTCAACGTAGATGACAGCCAAGCGAGCCTCATCGGACTCGAGTTAGAATGTGTCGTACAAAAAATGACTAGGATGAGTTGGTAACACAACCACGTGGAATCTGCTATAATATGCGGAATATCACGTGACTAAGGCCAGAAAATAGAGACCCCGAGACTGTCCTGTCTTTTCTAAACAGTTTGAAGTGTTCTAATACCAGTCTTCTGCAAAATCAACTTCAACATTCCAATGCAATTTCCCATGCTATAGGTGAGAAATTTCACCTTTCATAATTTTCTGGAATATTACATACAGACATCGAAACCCCCAAAACTGAAGAGAATGGCACTTCCAAGGCAAGAAAGGAACTAGCACTGTTGCTAAATTAACGTTGTACCTGCGGCAAGCTAAATTGCATCAGCCTGCGACTGTCAGTGTCACGATGTCGGTGATGACGAGGATAATAAATAGAAGGAAGAGATTAGAGAGAGCAATGTGCCTGCCTCCACCCCCTCTGTTATTACACCAACACCAGGCTCTAATTATGGACACCAAGGGAAGCCGCCATGTTAACTACGCACATGGTTCTTTGGACCTGTGTGGATAACACATGTGATGCTAGGAGCTTCACAACAACTCTGACAAACATTTGCAGTATAATGATGAAAGTAATACAAGTCTTTTTTAGGGCTATCAAACCACATGATTTCTCCCAGTCCCATTACAAAGTGGGAAAAAAAATACAGTGGGAAATGTTAAGGAAATATGTTTTGAAAGCCAATTGAAATTTAGAGCCTGAGACCGTTGTATTCATCTGGAGTAGGCATGTTACAAGTCAAACTTGAGCGGATCCATGTGTGATTTACACTGTAGGCATCAGATAGAACAAATGGAATTTGACCAAATTGTCTTCTGTCACAGATGATTCATATTTCAATCATGATTTGTTACTAACTTGTGTCTTAATCTGAGCGAATGAAGTCGTCCAGTGTGGCGCAACAGATTCTATAAGAACGTTTTTAAAAACGAGTGTCCTCTGCATGGTGCAATCAAGCGAGAGTACTTCATTAATCAAAGTAACAAAGGACAATGAGGGCCTTGTTGCATACTTTCAAGCTCCCAAGAAGAACAACAGCTGAGATTCATGCAAATGATGCCAGAATGACGCCCATGAATTGATGCAGCATGAGACGATAAATCCCGCGAGTAACATACGGAATAGGTTATGGATGAGAGCGTGAGTAAGTTTTGAGACACGTCCAGACTTGATGAAAAGTTGCTGCCACACAGTCTCACAGTTTAATGAAGGTCAGAGCTGCGTTATCACAATAAACTCCAATTCTGCGGATGAAATTAAATATCCTCAACACGACTCCCGACCCCCAATTGACACATGAGTATGTTGAATTTCAGGATTATCCTAAAAGGGAGCTCTGCCAGATTTAAGTTTGATATTTTAGCTCAAGGTCTTGGCTCTTGGCAGCGTCCCACATCTGTGAGAGGCCCACAAGCTTTGATATGTTGAAGGCAGCAGCCAAGGAGAAGAGACACGACAGCGAGAGACACGTTAACCAAACTGGAATATACAAAGCAGGGTCCATCTAGGCACGTGTCAATGAGTTTGGTGTGGGACCAGCTCATCAAACACCTTTAGCAAGAACTCGAATGGCCAGCAGGCTGTCTCTTGGGTCCAACATCAGGCAACTCACCAATGGAAAACAATACCCACAGACACATTCCACACATCTCATAGAAAGTCTTCCCAGAGGTCAAACATTTCATCCATGTTCATTCCTGTAGATGGAAATCTTGCATCATACAGCCCGAGACCAGAAAGTTGTATTCTCTTCATATTTTCATACTGAAATCCCCTTTTTAAATCACTTGAATCTTTTTCTGGCAGTATCGTTCCCTCATGATTTTTATTAGATAATTGTTGAGGCTGTAGTGATGTGTGTCCATGTTATCACATGCCTTGCGCTGGAATTTGGAGGGACAGTTAAAACCCTTTAATTTTCTGAGATTTATAATCAGGTGGGCCTTTTGTATGGCTGTACAATAAAGTTTGACTTATTTAAAAGAGACCGGTTCATTGAGACTGCGCCTTATAATCCAGTGCGCCTTAAAATGACAGCATGCTGTACAATACATACATGCTACTTCATTTCATTCATGCACTTGTGGTTAGATGAAACTTTATTTAGTCTGAAGTACCTTTTGCTCTATCATGTTGGCGGATTGATAGTTGAGAATGGGTCGCAGGCCGTGCTGATCCACAGCAGCTTTGGAATCCAGGCTGAAGTTCAACGCCACCAAGATTGAGGAGAGTTTATCCCTGAATTCCTTCTCATCCTGCGGTCAAAAATAATTTTGAAGAATACGCGGTTGAATAAAACAGACTGGATACAGCAAGGAATGGTAGCATTATACAGGACATAGCTGCGAAAGAGGACCTACCCTGAGGTAAATCTTGGTGTGGTTGCACACACGCTCGCCGTGGCGCACACGTATGTTCCTCTGCAGCAAAGGCTGCTGGGAATCCAGGAAAAGAGCTCGTCTCACCGCTCCTTTCTGTTTCAACTTCTGACTGTCAAGCTGCAACTCCACCTGGAAATCTGCCATGCATAAAAAGAATAATTTTAAATGATTTTATCTATTTATGAATGGTGATCTCCATTTCTGTAGAAAAAAACACTACATCTGGACCCAGGCTTCAAGACTTACAGTATAAATCACAATAGTTGACGGAATGAAATCCAGCAATCATGTGCCAAAACTTTCACTGTCTGATGTGAAAAATCACAACAACTTTTCGACAAAGTAGATGTGGAATGTTGTCTCACCGAGAACGTCGGGTAGGTGCTTCCCATCAGCCGATATGCAGAAACTCAAGTTGACGCTGTGTTGGAGAGAAGTTTGATTGTAAATAAAAAGCTCACAGTCCATTCCTTACATGTTTCCCATTTCAGGGTAATGTAACAAATGCAATGACTAAGATGACTGGGAATGTTGGGAAGCCAGCTTTCACCAGGCCGGGCTGATAAATTGATGCATGTAAAAACGAGTAGCAAAGTTAAGAAGGGTGAAATTGGGCAAGCACTCGAGTTACAGCAGCGACTGGCCAAAGGTTACCCATGGAAGTCGTCTCCCATGACATCAACCGCATAACACGCTGCTGATGTCTTAACAGCCCACCCCCACCTAATCATTGTAGAACCCGCAAAAACCGGAACAGGATACGGTGATGAATGTGCTAACTGGCTCTGTTTTGCCACCGCTGCTGTTTACTTAGAGTAAGTGACATTTCCAGGTACGTAATATGATTTGATAAGCAAACTGTTGCTCATATTCTTAACCTGTATTGCAATGTTTGGTCAATTACATTTGAGACAAAAGAAGCACAAGATTTGATTTTTAGCAAAGGAAGGTCATTCAATACAATTGACAAAGTGGTGTAATTGGAGTCATTTGCCCAGTCTTGTATTTCTAGTAATCATATTTTTTAATAAGTGCCCTTAAAGAGCCATATCTTCTTGAATTCAGTTATTTAAAGTGCAGAAAACAGTCATAGTGTTGTTGAATCTATTGAATCAATTGATTCTTTTTATTAAGAACCTTTCTGTGTTTTTTTTTCAGTCGGATAAACATCATGGCATCCTTCATTGCTGATATTATCACGCAATCATCTGCACCATTTGCAAAGTATTCAAATCTAATATGTGAATGACTTGCTTCTAAATCTCCCCTTTATTTCTTTGCCCTATCCAAAACTAACACAAGGAGACAAAGTACAAGGACCTCTATTGAGGAGCACTAATATCTTTATCCAAGCTCCTGTGTGTGAATGCTCCAGCCCAACTGTGAGTCTACGTGTCCTGATGTTTCCCAGCTGTGTTCCACTACCCAACAATATCGCATTCAAAGCAACTGCAAGGAAAAGGCCCCTCCCCTCTCTCACTCTCCTTGCCATTATCCCCTCTGAAAACTCTTCATCACCACAGCAACGCGGCGGTGTAATCAAGACACATGTGTATACAAACGTTTCCTTCATAAAGTGGGGGTAGAGGGGTGCACACACATGAGCACAGTGTTAAGCGTGTTTAAAATCCAGCCACCGCCGTCTGCTTCCTCTCTTCTGGAGAGGGAATAGTGCGCACATTTATAGGAAGCCACAATGGCCAACAATGCTGCTATTGAACATGTCGCTTAAATGCACAACACAAAAAACACGCATCACGTGAGAGCAGCACTCGAGCAACGCTGACGTGGTGCATATGCCTTATCAGGCAGGAAACAAGTGTTTACAGAAGTCGAGTTCTGGTTACTAACCAAGAAACGGAAATACTTGTGTTCCCGTTCGTGATCATGCAGTTCTTCTCTTCAGGGTTGATCATGGTGGGGTACACTGTCAGCGAGGCGGTGGTGTTGACGATGGGCCGGGATCTGTGAGAGACCACCACGGCATATGTTAAAAAACATTACAGCATAAAAAATTGCATAGACTTTTCTGTTTGAATTCGACAACATGAAAACTCAATCATTATAAATAATTTCAATAATGTTAAAGAACAAACCTGTAGAGAACGGCCTTATCAACTCCAAAGGCACCAACAATAAGATCTGGGAAGATGAGGAGAAAATGATGAGAAAGCATGTAAAGGCCTGATATGCACACAGTTTTTTTTTAACATCACTGACCTGGGTAACCATTCCTATCCAGATCCTTGGCCCCTCTGAGAGCGAAGCCAAAACTGGCGGGAATGGAACCTGCGGCCCACTGGCCCGCAATCACCTGGGATGGCTTCTCTTTGAGGCCTTGGTGGAAGCCGTTGAAGATGTAGACCAAGCCCTGCTCCTCCTCTCCGCCAAATGGACTGCTCACAGCCACATCTGCCAAGGATGGCATTTGTGTTTTGAATGGTAGCAGATCGTACCGTTCCGCAACACGGTTGGTCGCCTGCTCTCACCATTGAATCCATCCTGGTTCAAATCACCCAAGGGTGCAATGGTGCTGCCGAATCTGCCAAACACCTGAGTGCCTGTCAGATGAAGTGGCCCGAGTTCCAGGCTCAAGGGAGCCCGCTGCAGGTATACGTAGACTCGGCCCATTTCTTCCAGGCGGTTGTCAGAGCCTCGCGTCATGAACATGGGGGCGCCCACCAGCAGGTCGACCATCCTGCAGACAAAAAAAAGGACATATATTCGGTCACTCACGTTGAGACACTTTGAGGTGTAATGCCTAGTCATTGGCCTCCAATTAGGTCCCGATGGTTATTTTTGGGTGAGAGAAAACTCACCCATCACTGTTGATGTCAGTGGTGGCCACTGCATAGCCAAAATATGATCCCATCTGGGAACAAAGACAGCAATTGTTTTGTCTCAATGTCATAAAATTCAGACTGAAGATTCAGAAAATTTTTCTATTAATTTATTCATTTTTTGATTTGCCACTACATTGTTCAATTAACAAATGAGCTTCACTGAAAATTCTGACTCACCTGCTCGCCTGTGTAGTTAATCATCATCTTCAAGTCCGTTCCATTGAGAATGGACACCTGCAACACAGCAGTCAAAGATGCCAAAATTTAATTTTACAAAAACACCCCCCCCCCTTTTATTTTACACCATTAGTCTTAAAATCCACACAGCCTCCGAAAAAGAAAGTCAAAATAGAACACGTTCTTACCAAACCATAAAGCATGACTCCTTTTGGAACGCCAGCCACAAAATCTGAGGGAAATAAAGTCAAGAGTTACAGAAGGAAGAAATCTAGCAGAACGCAACTCGGGCCAAAAACATATTCGGGTGGCTTAGTTTCATGTTCTCTCTAGTCTACTGCAATTGTATTTGTCGCCAACCCCTGGCCTGGTTGTAAACATTTAATTGACTTTACCTTCAACTTGATCTCCACTGAACTCCCCCACAGCCACCGAATAACCTTATAGGGCATAAAAATGAAAGTGAAATTTCTTGGAGTATTAATAAACAAGGGTGAGGAGGAAGAAAAATGGTGTTACCTTGGTAGCTGTCATCATGTTTAGCCTGGACCTGTTTTGTTTGGATTTGACCGCCCACAGACTGCATAAAGTAGCCCGGGTAGTAGGCCTCAATAATGTCCTCTTTATCTGCTGAGATCACTTGACCTGAGTTATGACCAAAGATGAAAACCAGTTGGCTATGAACATGTAGGTATATATTTTTTCAATTTATTTATTTTTATAGAAAGAAATCTGAATTGCATTGAATGATGCGTCAAATCCTACCTTGCCAGAAGTAGCTGCCCGGCCCACCCAACACCACTCGACCGTCCTGAAAGATAAAAAAAAAAATACATTGGGCGTTACTACACTGACAAATGAAATGGACAAATCTTGGTCCAAAACGAGGTGGTTACCGTGGTAAAGTCGGCACTGAATCCTCCTTGGCAGTATCCTTGTCCTCCCTCATCGCTGATTTCTACAGACATGACAGATCCATCACAATATGAGGAATTGAGATGATACATCAATAATAAAATGATATTCGGTTTGGGTCACTCTGTTTGTACCCATAGGTTGATTCATTCTGTGGATTTAGTTTAGGGCCCTTTCATTAAAAAAAAAAGCAATGAGAAAAGCTAACATCGGAATAATAATACTAATACTGTCGTGACTGTTTTTGTTTTTATTAGTGTCATAACATCAACTGACTTTGGGTTAGCAGCAGTGTACTTGTGTTTGCTAAAACCTTTGTCAAGCTAAGACAAAGGTGACGGTCACCTGTTCGACAAGGTGCGTACTCCACAAATTTGGTAAAATTCTGAACGGAGAGGTAGCAGGTCCCAGTGGCGTCCGAGCGAGGTATGTCCTTTTCTGTCCGCCACGAGTAGAGAGGTGCGCAGGCCTGTAAGAAAGAAAATTGTGGGGTCAGTATGGAAGAGATGAGGTGGTGGACTGGACACGATTTTTAGATGGGTAATGTTTTTCCAGTTGCTACAACAGTGATCTAAAAGGGGGACGCCTACTGAGGGTGTCAGTGCATCTGGAGCAGGGTAACCACAAAACCCAACCCAGGTCATGACCCTAGCTGGACCAGATGACGGCCAAACTCTGACATCATTAGTTGGGCGTTGGGGGGTTGGGTTCATTGAATGTTTGATTGGGAAGCAAGTTTGGGAATGCAGTTAGGGGAACTTCACTGCATGTGTTGCAGCTTTATGGTGGGCTCATTTATGCAGCAATATTTTGCCAGGATCGACTTACCAGAATCGTGTCACCGTGGGAACGCACCGTGGCTCCGAACCATTGGTGCGACTTGAACTCGATCTGATGTACCGTGTTGTTGATCAAGACGCCACGAGCACCTGTGACAAACACACAAAGTTCCATTGACACCAAGACCACAAGTTGTAATGTGAAATATGAAAAAGAAAAAAAATTAATAAAGCAACACTCCTAAGATTTTTGTTTTCTTAAACACTCTAAGGTTAGTTGGCCAGATTAGCAGATACTACCTAAAAGCTGACCTTGCTTCCGGATATTTGGTCTTCACACAAAGTGAATGACACATGACACAGATGACAAAAATATAAAATCAATATTTTCAAACAGCCGTCGGGCGAAAATAAACAATTATGACGAGGGTGACGAATTCCTTAAGGCTGATGTGCAGCATCCAGAGTGTCTGACCAAATTCGAACCGGTCTGTCTGAGCTTAACCTCATTGACCCTTGGCCACGTTTGACCACCTGGCCAATGATCTGCCACTTCGACACTCCACCAGCAAGCAAGCGAGAGATGACAGATGGCCGCCGGGGTCAGGTTTAAACTTTGCAAAGTCATTGGCAGACAGATGCTTCATCTGTGCCGAAGCAACGCAAACAAAATCGATTACAGAGGGAAGAATAAATTTTTTAAGAACCAACTCTCACGAGGGTGTCGCCAGTTCTGAGAAGGAAGATGATGGTCATGACGTGTGCGGATGTGAGCAAAGCGTGTTGTCAGCCCACTCAGCAATCCAAAAGTGGAGTTCTGTTCCATCCTCCATGTGGAACAGCACAAAGATTTTGGTCCAAGCAAAATAATCACTGTTTGGACCGAAGCCCTCATAGCAACGTGGTCATCATTCTTTGTTTCGACACACTTTTGCCTCAAGCTCTCCGTTTTGACGTCCACTTCAGTTCTATGTCCGTTCCAAATAAATGCACAATTCCGTTTCCGACGCTGACTATCCCTCGAGGATCCACATCATAATCTTGAGCAAAACAACAATATTCATTTAATACAATAGTCATTTAATACCCCATCTGCAGCTTTTTCTCATGACTGTTTAGGTTTCCCGAGGTGAATCAGTTCTAAGTAAACAATTGAGGAACAAGAGCAAGGCTTCAAAGGGCTCCTTGCAAGCATGTTACTTCAGCTAATATCTATTTGCTGGAGTCATTAAGAACACACCACCGTATTTTCATAACTCACAGGTATCAGCATGGATAACTCAATGAAAACATGGAGCGTAAGAGGCTGTGTATCTTTAGTTCCTGTTACCAAGACAACCAACACAACAAAGTGTAGCATATTAGTTCTCTTTTTTTTTCCTGACATGAACAAGTCCTGTTTGGTCCAGTTTGGCCACCCACCATATAGCACATGCTGTTGTACCTCCAGTCCACTTGGGCACAGTATTGCATGCCATAATTATTTGTTGACACAAAGGAAGAAGCTTTAATGCATTAATGCATCAGCATAATTTTGTTTTCTCTGATGACAATCCATTCAATGTTTGTTCGTTTGCCAATGATAATAATTGTGAGGAAAATGTGCATTATCTAATGTCGATCTAATCCTTGAGATTGCATCCATGGGGAAATAAAGATCTTGAGATACTTCTGATAACTCATAACTTGTGATAAATCATCATTGAGATGAGAACAAAACATGATTGATTTTCTACTTGGAATGGACCTAATAGCCAAAGATGTAAATGCTCGGGCTTGCCTAATGGATTTGAGCTCATTACTGACATTACTCACAGAGGGGACACATTAATACATCACCATTACTGAACATGAAGGGAGGAAGGGGGAGGTGAGAGGCGTGTTTTGAATTGTGGGGCTAAATGACTTTTATAGAAGCCTTCCATTTCATCAGGCTAATTTGAGCAGGAGCAAGTGTCACTGTAACCAGCAATAAAAAGTTGTGTTTGTCTTGAGGCGGGCGGTAAGCTGGAGTCACGTGGACAACTATAAGATGAAAAGAATAGAGATTCCAAAAGGCGATAGCGTGGAAACAGGCCATTCAAAACATGACATGTGACTTCTGGGGGGCTGCTTTGTGCCTGACCAAGCTTCTCCCGGGACAGGACCTGCTGTGTGGGGGTGCGCCGGTAAACGCACACACCATTAGACGGACGGATGTGTTGCCTTTGACTGTGTGAGTGTGTTTGTGTGTGTGAGTGGGTTAGAAGACAAATGGTCAAATTCACTCATCACATGCCCTGTGTTTGGCGGGGCTGCTCCCCCTAGTCCTCTTCCTTTCCTCCCATCCTGAATGGGATCCTCTCGCAGGCTCTTTGGTGCCCTGGCCCACCACACCTCCTCTCCCAACCATAGTCAGGCTCTTATCTCAAAGGCAGAGGAAGTGGATGGGAGGGGGACACTTTGACCCAATTAGTTGGGCTAATTAAGTCGGTCGATGGCCTGTGGGTCAGAGCTCAAACTCACCAAGCGTTTAGATACCATCACTGACACACAAAAATGTCAGAGCACTTTTTTTTTTACATTGGGCATAAGACTCAATGAATCGACTAGTTTTGTTCAACTGATAGCTGATTGTGTCAAAACTTTTGAAGTAAAAAGGCCTTCAGTACTCAGCTGTGACCAGCAGGGATGCTGCTGAGTTCCTCTCAACTAGTTTGCTTTATGTGACACATTTTGTGGATATTTTCATTTCGTGTTTTAAGTTTGACCTATGAAAGTTCACGCAATACTGATTTTACCAAGCATTGAAATCTATAGCTTTAACATTTCCCGAAAAAAATTCCACCAGCTGCTGAAGCTACTCTTACTATATATTAATATATAACATATACGGTGTTGGTATATTATCATTTTCATGAAAACCTGATGTGCTAGAGAAAGAATAATTAGGGCTAATTTGGAATCAGCGCGAAAAAAAATTTCTAGAAAAGTCTACTTGCATCTCTGATTGAAAAGAATGATAAAAATTGACCAGTGTAATCAGTGACCCTTAAACTAAGACTTCAAGTTGTGCACCTGCCAAAACCACATCATATTCAACCATCCTGTAGAAAAAGTCAAGCAAATAATGACTAGGCGAACCCGCTGTCAGACTTGTGGATCACCTCTTGGACTGTTGAAGCTGGCATACAAAGCTCGGTCACAGCTACAGTAAAAGAATTGCAACACTAAATGTCATCCATGCAACAGCTGCTTGGCGCAGAGTCGCGTGCAGATGTTTTCAGAATTCCGCCACTGGAGCACGGCTCAGCATGTCGGAACGGGCTCAGGTCACGGTAACGAGCGCTTTCGCCCCTAGATTACCCCTGACGACTCGCCTTCGCCATTAGACCTTGCGATGACATCGCTCAAGATGGCCTGCGGCCATATAACGCCATGGCTGTCCAACATTTAACACAGGAGGAAAAAAATAGTGCAAAAAGTCTCAAGAGCCAAGTGTCGTCAAATGGTCTTGTGAAACACTTACTGGAATATTACGCCGATTGTTCACGACAGACTATAAAGTCTATTTGAACCGCGGTCTCAGACTTGGAAAATAACTGCTAAGGAGTTTGTGTTTCCTCTGATTCGTCCCGTCGTCAGTCTGCTGTATTGTCTTTGAGCAAAAAAGCCTTCCGGGTCTTCTATCAGCTGCCCAAAGGAGAAGTCCATTCATTTGATCACCTTATGTCATCCTTTTAGCTCACCTGTAGGCCTTGAGTCAAGATTCCCCGTATCATGTTCACCGGTCCCGCAAACACAGCTTTGTCTTACTTATTTGTTGATTTGTTTCTTATCTCTTTAAACCTTCTCAAACATGACTTGGGGGAAGGAAGCAAAGAGCATCCTTCAAAAGCTGCTCCTCTACAGCCAATTAGCTTTTCCCAGACATAAACAGGATAAAAATTACTTGTCAGGAACTGACATAACCGATAAGAATCCAGTGGAGCGGAAAAAATGAGGCCGACCACAACCTGGTGCTGAAGGAGGAGTCTTTCCCGTCAACAAAGCTCAAGTCTACACAAAGGCAGGTCAAGATGTTGGTGCTCAGTCCTGTCAGCTCAAACAAACTCAACAGAGGAAAAAAAAAAAAGATTTGAACCCAGAACATTTGATTATGAAGCAGATGTGCAAATCACTACCATACTATCCACTTAGCAGAGTATGAGTAATACAATGTGTCTGGATTTAACTTTAACTACAGTAATTAGATGGTTCATAATTCCACTTTTGGTTAGACTAACCCAATAATCTGATTTGTCATATAAGCATAATGAGTGTTTTTTCTCTTTGACCGTGGTACAAAATAAAATGCAAATTTGAACTGTTTAGTTTCATTCTACTCTATCTAATCTCAATTGTAGATGTTAGCAAGCATGTCAGTCACGACACTTACCTTTTGTGTCAAATTCGATAGTGTGGCAATCGGTTTGGCCGAGGCTCCAGGGACAGTAGGAGACGGAGCCTCCCTCAACAATGCCGATTTGCTCGGTGTGAGCCTTGGGAGCGCCCACCACCACGCTGGCACTAAACGGGACACAGTGGAAGGACATTCATCAAAATGTTTGTCAAGATCTTTACTACACAGCATCTTTATAATCTTGATTTAGAAGTTCTATGCTTCGCAGATTTTTAGAACTCTTAATCACTGCTTTTCTGAGGTAATTAGTAGTAATCATAAATAGACATCATACAGTTACTTACTAACCGTGGTTCCTCAGCCAAGAGAATCAAATTGAACTTTGTCATTGTTGTCAAAGAGATGCAGCGTGCAATTTAACTGCTATATCATTTTATTGTAGCGAAACAACAAAATTTACTGTAAACACAGCAAGTTGTAGAATGTTAGCGGTCATGGGTTGGGAGACCACAAGGGGGATGTGGTTGAGTTTAAGGACAATATGGTTGCTGTGGTTTTCAAAATCCATTTTCGACAACTGATGGAATATAAACACCAGAGTTTACTATTTTGTAAACTAAGCAGACTTATTTCATCACTCCATGTGGCTCTCAAATGCGACGTCCCCCCCCCAACTCTTACTGGTTGGTGTGAAATCAGACTCACAAGGAGAAAACATTGCGCCCAGTGGGGAATTGTGGACAGAAAAAAAAAAAGGACAGACAGGCTAAGTGGAGTCATGCTCTTGTTTTCCCAGCTGTGACATACTGACATGAATGAAGGGCTAAAACACGAGCAAATACTTTTCTGGGTATTCTACAATCTATTTAGTAGTATGCTACATGTGGGACAATTAAACCGCAACCTTTCTGATTCTGGGGTGGTCTGTCGGCATACGGATAGGCATTTGATCAATTATGAAGAAAATATTGATATAGATCAATTTTCTGAAAAATCAATTAAGTCGTTTTTGCATCAACAAAGAAAGAACAAAAATCTAAATATCGCTCACACTCTGTGCAATAAATGTCTACAGGTCACAAGAAGAAAGTCTTTTGCTTAGAATTAGCACGTTAACATATGATAATGTCCACTTGCCACAGCCATTAGCTCAATGTGGAACACTTGACCTGACAAGCATCACTAACATTGAAGTGGCAGACATGGGAATGCTGAGGGCAAACAATTTCAGGGAAGTGCACTCTTTCCTGCCTCCGATCTTCCACATGTGCACCAGCAGCATTTACAGTTTTTTGACCAAACGTGGCATTCTGGCCGCCCTGGAGGCTTCCTCCTCATGCAAGAGTGACCTCGTAATCTTGACAGATCAGTCCCAATGGGGAACCTCTGTGTGTCTCATATCATGGAGTTTAAAGTCACACTTGAAAAAAAAAAAAAAGGATACAAGGAAAACCATCACTCAAAGTTGTATTATTTATGATGACCTCAGCACCTGTGAAATAATCTACTTCACAGGCACTTCCTGGAGAGCGACTTTGTTGTCATCCGAACTCACACACCAATATGGGGTATAAATTCAAATCACACACATCTGTTCAAGGTTTGCTGGAGACTACTTTGCAGAAGAGGCTCACCTCTAAGGCTTCAAAGATACCCATCTCCCTTATTCTTGTAGAATTAATATTTCTTAAAAATGCATGCATTAAAAGAACCTAGCCATTTGGAAATACATGTTGTGTTCGTTAGCTCGTCATTTAACGCAATCTAAAGCAACAACAGTACTTATATGTGCGCGTCAATGGTGGTTTTTCTCTATAGGTGCCCTGTGTCTGACTTCTACCAGTCCAGACTGTGGTGGTCCATAAAGTCCAAAACGTTAGAGAGAAATCAGGTAAGTAATTGTGACACAATATAAGTGGTGAAAACAAAAACTAAAGGGAGTAAATGGATTTATTTTCTCTGAGGCCCTCCCTAAGCACCTTGAGAACAAATAAAAAAAAATCTTGGATTCATATAAACACTCAAAATGTATGCAATGCTTTTTCCTCAATAAAAGGTTTTATGGAAATCTGTAAAGTAGGTTTCCTGCTAATCCAGCTACCTAACAAAATTGTAAGCTAAAACAAAACATAACGACTTGTCCTCATCTGTTTTGAGTAAAAAGGCAGCATACTGTAAGTTCAATTAAACCACTTTTGTTGATATCATCTACCGTCTAAAAAAACGTAACTGAGCAGCTTTTCGAAATAAGAATATCAGAAAAAGCGAGCAGCTTTAATCAGCACTAAGCAGGAATTTGACACAAGCATTCATTTAGCACAACATGATAGTCATCAAAAAGAAAAAGCAAGCATTTTTAATCAGCACTAAGCAGGAATTTGACACAAGCAACCATTTAGCACAACATGATAGTCATCAAAAAGTGCTTTACAGTGAATGCGGATTCAACATTTAATGACCTGATATCTACTGGGGGGATCAGTAGAGCTCGCAGGGTGTTCCCGCCCCTTTCCTATTCCTTCAATTATCTATTGTTGTCAACAAGTAGAGCTTTGGTATGATTAGCATTTAATATAGCTCTGTCTGCATGACAAATTCCTTTGGTGCAAGTGAGGGGCGTCGCCACAGTTCTCGAGCTATGCAAATATGCGGCACCCGCTGGGGGCCAGTGACCTGACCCACGGCTCGATGGAGGTGGCAGGTCTAGACCGAGAGAGACGGGATTGCGCTTTTGTCTCAGTATCTTAGCGTTGTTTTATGGCTGTGTGTTTTTATGACAACCGTTAGCTAAAAAGAAGAAGAAATAAAAATCGCTCTGGTTTCTAAGTACAATTCAGACGAAGGTGTAGTGTGGGTGCAAGGACAGTAGTTGGTGTTATAGATGGGTCACAATTTTTGGACAGTAAAGCATTGCTATCAAGGAAGAGTAAGAAATATTTAAAAAGCCTGGAAAAACAAGTGTTCCTCTTGTTTTAGAGACACGTCAAAAAGAAAGATGTCCTCCATTGTTGAATGCGTAGCTTCTCTTAAATTAATTAGCAACTTACTCTGTCGACACGCTCATGTTTTCTTTACACCCCCCCCTACACACACACCCATACCCACACACACACAAGCAGTTGCCGTTGCAAAAACTGTGGTGAACTGAAGTGGACCATGGCATTGCCTCACTCCCCTCAAAAAATATAATTGTCTCCCACCCAGCTAGGATGCTGACATCAGCCTAACCATCACTGTAAGAGAAAAAAACACATTTGTGCCAGTTGGCGTCAAAACTAGTTAAGTAGACTTAAGAATGCTCTCAGTGAGCCATCGACGCAAACCAACAGAGAGCATTTTAGTCTGTAACAGTATGAGCCTACTTAATGCAAGTAACTTCTAAGCAGTTGAAAACTAATGGAATTGATTCAACTTTGTACGCGACATGCACGTTTTCTTTTTGTAGCCAAGTGGCAGACACGCGAGCTTCAGCCTGTGCAGTCAGACGAATGTCTCGATTCCTCTCAGAGTAGAGGCCAGACGGAAGCTGCTCAAGTCCTCACGCTGCCATATGGGGACACATGGAGTCGCACGGACACACATACACACACACACACACACGCACACACACACACATTGCGGCTGATGAGAGTAGCAGTGTCTGGCGGGATGGTGTGTGCAGACTACAGAGAGTCTACTGTGCTCTGCACAAACCACATTTCGCTTCTGTCAGATTGACCTGCGAATTGCCGATAAATGACAAGTTGGAAATCTTCTTTTACAATTTTGGACATCACGACAGATCTGAGGCACACGCCTGACATCTTGATTAGATAAACAGCCTAGTGCGTCACGGATAGAGCTGATCTTACTATCCACACAAAATCATTTCCTCTCTATTCTGTGGTTTGGAAAGAGTCAAAGCATCACAACTTGCAGTGGAACCCACATATTCCCTGTTCGACATCCATAAATGTGCCCATTTGCGGATCAGCGGCAAAGAAAAGTCTGAATTTTTTTTTATTTTCATGGGAAGGTACTGTCTACAGTACATTGGGCATGATATAAATCTAAAAATGGCTGTGTTAGATGATTATTCTAGCGATAACTGTAACGTCAGCCCAGCAGCCTGCGAAGCAGCGGAGTTTCCCAACAGCACAGCAGCGTCAGCAAAATTAATGTCTGTAACTTATCTTCCTCCCTTTGCAGTCATGTGATCATCGGCTAACACCGAATTGCAACATAACCGTAATTCTTTAGCAACGTACTATTACAACATATTAACATTTGGAATTATGGAATCATGTTTCAGGAAAAGAGTGGCTTGAATTTGATTTATTTCTGCTAAATTCTACACATCGTAAGTCGTACATTTTACTACTTCAATCGATTTTTGATTGCATTTACACAATCTACACGCCATAGGAAACAAATGTTAATGTCCTTTTAGAAAACCTATACATATCCCAATTTCTTCAATTTGACCCATGTGATCTACTCAAAGGGAACATTTGTTCTCGAGCTCAGCCCCCAATGCCCAGTGAATAGCAGGGTTCCACCTTACTATACTTTTGGGACACATAAACAGTGTGTCTGCAAATCATAGCAAATAAAATACTTAATAGTTGAGCTAACATACACCACAGTGGTTAACAAAGTATTCATTGCAGCTAATGGAACCAGAACAGTACCAATTATATATGCCAAATTTTCTCACCATTGATTTAGACTGGGAAGTAATAGCTGGTAGAACATCTGTTCTCACCACTTAGCAAAACAAATACCATACATGTCATTGGAAATAGAAGTATTTAGCATGTACCAAATGTGGCTGGAAGACTCCTAGCAGGGCATCCGCCAGTTTATGTATTTCGTTACAGAACAGGTCTAGTATCAAGTTGAGCATCTATGTCATTTGGGCCATTTGTTTAATATGACAAAGTTACTAGTACCATTAGTTGCGCCAATGTTTTGTAGCCATTACACACACACAAAACTGTGACCTTGCAGTAGTTGTGCATTAAACCTGGCAGCTGTTTTGGAAAACCGGCGACTGTGTTAATAAGCAACAAGAGGAAAAACATTGCAATGATTTGTGAGGTTGCCAGTGAATGTACAGCAAAGTGCCTGCCCCCACCCCTATAAAATACCCCCTAGCACCAATTCTTTCACGGGCCCCTAAAGTTCTCCTGCAGTGCTGGTAGTTCACACCTCACTACAATGACCACGTCAGGGGTCCGAGTCGTCTCACCTAAGCATAGAGAGGCTGTTGTATTAAATAAGGTGGGGGCGGGGGAAGCAGCTGTTGAAACAGCCTCCAGCACACACAAACATTCACAGTAATGGCCACAGTGGCTCATCTCCATGTCAAATATGGCCAAACTATGACCGTGCCATTTGAATGCTAAATATAGGACAGCCCATATCAGATTACCATCACTGATGAGTGACTCATTGGGGGGGGTGTCTGGGGGTCAGGCTCTTGGTGCTGCCAATGTGCCGTATGAGGCGAGTCGGCCCTCCTGACGACCAGCCAACTCCCAGACATGACATCCCAGGGGCATTCCCAAACTCAAACGTGATGGCAGACCTTTAAAAAAAAATTTTGGGGGGGGCGGGGGTTTAATCACACAGCGTCACCGTACTCAAACACAGGCTCACTATCGACAAGACTTCTTTTCCCCTAGTTCATACCATACGAAATGACACAGGAGCTTTGTGTTTGGAACAAACGCAGCAGTGTGGCAGCAGTCACGTCTTTGGTGGTATCGAACAGCACTGTGGCAAAGCTTGACATTTTAAGCACAGTTACAGCATTGACTTAAGGAAGAAAAAGTCACGCTGAAAATTTGCCTCCAACAGAAGGGAGTAAAGACAAAGCACCCATTGTGTGTGTGCGCGCGTGTGTGTGTGTGTGCGTATTAAGTGTATGCAGGTATAGTTTGGAAACACACTCATACAAAGTACGGCAATGATAGCAATCAGGTTCGCGAGGAAGCTCACCCATGTAGAAAAGCACAACATTGCCATTTTAGTGAACTAACTGGACCTTGGTCTTACGTCAATATTAGCTTAACGAAACCTGTCTGCAAAGGTCAATTTTGGCAAAGGGGGACTGGGTTAAAGCGATGACCTCAATATGTTTTGGTCAGACATTGGTGACGTGGAAGTGAGACTATTTACATGACCCAATCCTATTAAAAAGGTTGTTAAAACATCTAAAAGGGCACTCAAAACATGACTAAAAACATGTAATGTGCTTGCCGGGCAAGGTTTTGCTTAATTCACCTGATAAATAAAACTTGTTTACAAACTGTTTGTTGTAACCATCTGATAGCTAAGCTTGCGAGCTGGGGAGACGTCTCTCCAGGTCAAGTTGGCAAAGTAATGAGAGGTATTGAATCACTGCTGACATGGGCTTGATTGACAGTCGTCCTTAACTGTTTAATTTATTGCTCATTAGCTTAGATTCATTCTGACTCAAGTCCTAAAATTCTTATTCACCGATTGCCCACTCGAATCTCAATTCGAATCACTACAGAATTTGTGCACAGCCCTAGTCTTGTGTAAACGCAGGATCAGTTTTCATACACTCCCAGGCAAGTCTGTTATTTCTTATTACAACAGCCCTTGACCTCCGCACCCTGACGACTAACATCTCAGTACAATGCACTCCCGAATCCGCAGTCACTGCAGAGTCAGTCACAAATGTAGGTCTACTACATACTGCTATGTAATTTGGGTTACACTATAGTCCTTTGTTCATAGAATTTTGCTTCTCACTTTACTTTGCATCATCAGTGGCTTTTGACCTCACAAACGGAGCAAAACACCCAACAACACACTTCAACATTTTGCAGAAAGTCTTCCAAAGGATTGACGGTTAAACAAGATGTTAGGCCAGGGACCATATAAGGATGAAATGTGTCCCAATACTTTTGTCGGCAACCCATTTGCCAACTCCGGTTTCCCATCTTCCGGACTTAATACCGAGGCCTTCTTCCTTGGTGGGCCGCCTGCCAGCCTCCCAGTTTAATTTTATTACGTAAAGCCAGAGGGCATGACAAGCACTACATACATAAACCTTTTGTCAGTCTCAAAGTGGGAGAAAGTACGCCTTTGTGTTTGCAAGCCTGGCGTCCCATTTATGGATGTGGCGGAGACTCCAACCACAACACACGCATTTGGACACACACATCTGGCAATTTGTCAAACACAGACATATTTTTATTGCCAAGGTTGGAGCCAGAGCCGTTCAACTCATCCCGACAGGGAGAGACTCCTCCGCACGTAACCCTCGCATGACCCCCGGCTCGGGATTCCTGCGACTCCCCCACTTGCTGTGTCTCCACTGCACTGGTAAGATTTCGCAATTAGGCAAGTTCGGCAACTACGCTTTTCTTAATTGTTGCAACATTCTTATCTATCACACAAGGTTCTACACATACCAATTTTTAAGTGTGAATTCTGGTTTCCTGTCAACCTCAGGCAAAATAGAAAGAGAAAGAAAGATGACCGATCACATTGATCCTGTCACTTGAGCTCAATACAAGCTATCGACAGCCATGTCAAGCAAATACACCATCAGTGAGAATATCTGGAAGCCTGAGAACGCAAACATTTGAAATCAGGTGTCAAAGATAAAGTTGATGAAAACGTTATCATGAAGACGGTTGTCTTTGAGAACAACCTAACAGGTGTTCAGTGTGGAAGGATACATCACAACCACAACAACATTGGTGTTGCATGCATTTAGGGTGTTTGTGCTGCTCAACATACTTATTACTTCATGCCATCAAAGTGTAGATTTTCTTTGCAGCTCTTGCAACCATCATATTATGGAGATTAAATGTATGAATAGTAAGGTCCGGGGGCCCACATACGGCCCGTCCACAGTCTTCTAATTTTGCCTAAAGTTTTGTAATTTATGTCAATAGACACCATATCTACATATAAAGAATATGCTTTTTCTAAATACATTACAAATTATATTGACAACAGAGTGAGTGAGTGAGTGAGTGAGTGAGTGAGTGAGTGAGTGAGTGAGTGAGTGAGTGAGTGAGTGAGTGAGTGAGTGAGTGAGTGAGTGAGTGAGTGAGTGAGTGAGTGAGTGAGTGAGTGAGTGAGTGAGTGAGTGAGTGAGTGAGTCGTCTGCAATTGCCTAACCAAACTTGAGCAAACTGATATTTTCAGGAAGAATGTGCTTATAAAGAACACAACTTTGCAGATAAAATTCATAAGCATAAATTACTTTTAAAGACAAATTTTATCTTTACAAAGTTCAGCTGTGATTTTTCTTCATTTTACATTGACAGTGTTGATTTAAGAAGGTCACTAGCGATATGTACAGAATATCAACAAGGTGTATTGCAAAGCTGGTTTTATGCCAACTATTAGCCCAGCATGCGTATTCGGGTTTTTTTTGTATCCTCTATCCAGACAGTATGAGACAATGGTCTTCCAAAAATGAAGCTTTTCACTCAACCCACAGTAAAAAAACTTCAATCTTTTACTCGCTTCTTGTCATACAAACATACCCTAATCTGCTCACTCACTTTGGAGTAAGCTTTCTAGTAAGCCTCTTTGTTTCATCTTTCCCCTCAGGCGAAGCGTCGCGCCGCATTAAAAGTTCAATCATCAATAAGATGACGTCTCCTCATCCTTAATGAGGTGAAGAGAGATGATGGGGAGGCCAGACAGAGTGTGTGAGGAGGGGGAAGGTCTGAGAGGTGGGTGAATTAAAAAGCCCTGCCGGATGACATCAGTTTATGAGGTCGTACGAAGGTGGAGGGAGAGGGGAAACGCTGCAGTGAGGCAAGTTTTTCGTCCTAAATCATCAAATCTTCCCAGGCAGACGGATAGCGGCTCTTTTAAAGAGTCAGTAAGGACTAGGAGATGAGTGGTGGGATGATGGTGGAAAAGGGGGGGGGGGGGGGGGGGGGGGGGTCGAACTCATGTCAGGGTAGAATGGGGAGGATGAGGAAGGAGAAAATTAGCTGTTGGACACGTTCACGCAGGAAGTCAGATTATTCCTGAATCCTGAGTGTAACATTTTGGCGGCTAATGATGATTACAATTGCAGGAGTTTACATCCAAGCCTCATTTAACTTTACTAGCAGAGAAGCACACCCAACAAAAAGCACCAGTCAGCAAATCTGAGCCATTCCTTCCTACTTAACATTTGCAACACCTAATAAAAGAATACACCATCTGTCTGCATATAATATAGTACAAATAATCAAAACATTTTATGTATAATTAAGGCCCATTGAAATGCAGTGGAGAAAAATAACAGTTAAACCCCCTAAATTATATATTTAAAAAGTCATATAAACATTCAATACATGGAAAATTGAGTCCCCAAATGATCTGCAAATTATTAAAACTGATCACCAATTATGCATAAAAATAAATGCCGATTCGATCCAACTGATCAAATCTGCGTAAAGTCTACTCTCCACTACAGTACACAAACTGAAAGAATTCCAACAGAGGGATCAGCTGAGCTGGAGAGCATCACAACCAGGAGCGCCATGCACACTTAAAAGGCTTCTCTAAAGATGAGTGGCAGTATGAGGGAACAAATATGGATTAAATTGAGTTTATTTATTTGAGATTGTCAAGGGGGCGGGCATACAAATTAGGGTCATAATAATCATACATTGATAGATGTGTGGCGGTCTTTTATAAACTCACCTGGCGGAGTCAGCCAAATAAAAGTCGACCGCGTATCCAAAGTAGCTTCCGTTGTCCCCACTGTAAACAGACGGGTTTTCCACGTCCAGATTGAAGGCTCCACATCCAGGAAGAAAAGCGAGCAGAAGCCCGGCGAGGCACAGCAGCGAGCGGGCCACGAGAGCGCCCGTCCCCGGCGTCTTTGAGCGAGCTCGCCCCGGGAACATTTTGACGGAAAGTGGGAGGGGAATTGCAAAACTGGTGCACGTCTTGCACTCTTCTAGAAAATAATGTCTTCTCGAGTAAACTAAAAACAAAAGCGAAGCTACAACTGCATCCCCTTGACTTGGATCCAAGCAAACCACAGGGTGAGTGCGTTCGTGAACGCACCGTCAGCTCTTGTGCGCAATCCAGACCCACGCCTCTTCACGAATGAGCTCCAAGACCCACGCCTCCTTGTCTTTCTCTAATCAAACTTACAGCAGGGAGTTCCCACAGCCGGGAACCAAAAGTTTGGAAGAGTGGGAGGAGGAGCCTGTGATTCCCTGCGAGAAGAAAAAAACTTTTCACAGTCCATCCACTAATCATTGTTTACCTCTATGATACCATTCGCACTTTTGCGGTATACCTATCAGAGATAGGACGATGATTAACCAGCTTCACAATACTCCTTTTGATCACACTTTGAGACACAAGAGTAAATATAACCCTACACAAGTCTAACAACACTGGTCAATTGGTAATTTTGATCAGAGGTAGCTTTACGTGACCCTAAATACATTCTGGGCAGCAATTAAAAAAAAAAAATCTTGTGCAATACCTGGATCGTAATTTATAACAATGATATTTGAGAATTTTTTTTTACCTGTCGTTAATTCGAAAATATTAATAAATACATGTCTGTACCGGTTAGAAAATCCGCCTCACAGTTTAGGTGTGAACGGTATAAGTGCCCTGCGATTGGCGCATCTGTGTGGAAGATTTGAAGTCATGTTTGTATGATGACCTCATTGAACAGAATTAGGTCTGATGTGGTCTAATGGGGATTTGCGGAGGAGCAAGCGGGGGCGTTGTTCTTCTGTGACTGACTCACACGCTGGCCTGGAGGAGCACTTTCATGACGTTGGTAGAAACGACTCACTGAAGAGAGACCCTGAACACGGCGCCTGGAATGAGTGACTTCAGCTGATTCACTGGAAGCCCTCAGAGATAGAACAGAGGGCCCAAATTTGGCCGTCTGGTAGCAGCAACACAAACTCTTCCGTCCATTCTCGTATTAATAGCCGCTCCGGAACACCCCGACTCGGGCAGCAAGCTGACTGACGGCAGTAATCCGCCAAGTCTGGAGGGCCTATTCGCAGCTGTTGAGGGAGCCCCTGAAAGTTACCTCGCTAATCCTCCACGTCAAAAGCTTTTCTCAATGAAAAATACAAACTGACCGATCAAGCCGAGCAGCTGCTGTCATTTAGAGCATTCGATTACATGACAACAGCATTTCAGAGCCACAACACTCTAAATATGTATGTGAACTTTCTTTTTAGACACGTACAATATATTGCTTTAGTGGTTAGCACATCTGTGACACAGACGAGAGGGTCTGGGTTCGTGTTGTGTCTGAGGTCCGCTTGAAAGTCAGATGGAACAGTCTCCACCAAAAACCTCGACCTTATAGAAAAACAAAATGCTTGGATGAATAAATGGATTTTTGGGATTCACCAATTTGCTGACCTGGGCTTGTCAGTGCTTTAGCTGTCTTTAGAGTCTTCAACACAGGATTTGGGAATGTGGGAAGATGTACCTGAACAAAACGGGAGATAAAAAATACACACAGGAAGGCCGAGGTAGGAATTCTAACCAGGAGGTACGAGTTAGAGCTGGCTGCTCGAAGGTGGAAAATGTTTTAGAAAAATACTCTTCCACATGTTGATGTTTTAACTAATTTTCTTCAGGTATCACGTCATCTCCTTTCCACTGTGAGCTCAGTCTAAACAAACAGATTATTTTGTTTGTGTTACCTAATTGTCTTTCTAAGTGGCTGCCTGCTACTTTACACCTCTTATCTTCACACATTTTACCTTTTTGACCTTTTCAAGAATAAAGACAAACACAGTGGTCGACTACAATCTGTTCAACTGAGCTGCCTGATATTTGATAAAGAAACATGCAAAACGACACATTTTCAGAACCAGGCACAAGATTGATTTGCTTGTTTAATTTCACACTTGATAGCTGGGCAGGCACTACAGAGACCTAAAAATGTGTATGAAAGCAAAGTTAATTTTGAACATGCAAACTCCACACAGGAAAGTTGGAGCCAAAGTTCACAAATATGTACCTCAGAACCGTGAAGCCGACATGCCAACCACTTTTGCTGCCATCAGTTGGCCTTGACTAAGCGAACGCTATTTTCCATCTCTCTCCAAGTGTGATGAAAAAAGGGGGCGTGCTTTCATTCCAGCGCCTCAGCTTTGACATCATCATTCGGCCACCAAGGCGACACAGCTGAAACACACACACACACTTGCAGAGCAATTCACACCACTCGACACAGCTGACACAATGCTTTCAAAATAGACCTGGCGCTTATATGTATATAAAGTCAGGCACGTATTGACCGACTTATGAAGTGTGATAGAGTGTCAGCAATAGAGAGATACCTCAACATATTAATAGTTCAACAAGTAGGTCATATCTCCACAAGTGTGTGACTTGACGATAACATTGAACATGTCCAAACTAAACGTTCAACTTGGTTACAACCAATCTTTTTCAAACTGGCTTATAATAAAAAATGACCGTAAAGAGGCTTACCATGTCATTCTCTATTATTCCAGTTAAACCCCTTAAGTCGTTTTCACACTGCACTTAGCATGGTGAATGGTAGGCTTCATGGATCAGAGCAATGCTGGACAGCACACTACGACAAAAAGGGCTTGTCACCCATGAACGTTCCATTGGAAGAATCGCCAACTGTCTACGCTGCAGTGGCCAACTTTACATCATCCGCAAGTGGAAATGTTTTTGCAGATCCTTATGAATGTAATTTGCACACGCCGATTTCTTACTCGGACTCCAGCGAGTCTGGTATGATTCCACCATGTTCCGCTGAATTTCAAGGGAATGAGGGGAACCGCTATGCTCTGCCGGGAATCAAGTTGGCTGTGTTCAGTCCCACAACATTTCTAACTGTACCTGACTACAAGATACAAAAAAAAAAATTATCTCGGCGTAGTTCCTGTTAGCTGTCAGCACATCCAAATATGAGCAACCGGTGCGCTGCAGTTTTTATGACGTAAACATGTCCAGAGTGAAAAGGGATTCACTCTGCCATCTACTTGCTGATCTTACAGCCTTGTTGGGACATGGTGGCTTTCCGCCAAAATGCACTAAACGTCAGACTTTTTGACACGCAAAGGCAGCAGCCTACGCCCACCCTCATTCCACCATCTTTGGTGGGCCGACACCGGTGGGACGGGGGTCTGGAGAAACCCTGAGGCCGACCATTAGGCAACTGTTAAGTCACAGAATAAACACCATTTTACCACTCGGGTACAGACAGCAAATAAAAGCCACAAGAGGCATTTTAGCGGTTTGTACGCAAGTCGGAACAATCAGAGGATTTAACGTCTGTTTGCTCCTTGGGGCCATTTCCCTTCGTCTTTTGAATCTGATGCTGTCGAGTGAGGCCATTGGTTTTAATGATGGAAAATGTGGTTCTTTGGGGGTGGCGTTAGTGTAGGGGGGGGCACCTACACCATTGAGAGAAAGCAAGCTTCTGGTTGAAATAGTCTCTACAGCTCAGGAACAAGCTCACTCGTGATCCAAAACCTAAGCTCGTCTTCCTTCAAAACACATATTCATTTTCCTTCCTCCTCTTGTTTCCTCATGTCTCTCCTCAGCTGGAGCAGCACATGGAACAGACAGGAAATTCCTCGGGTGTAAAAGCCCGCTCTGACTTCCTGTTTCATTAGGTTCTTGGTCACTCTGGTCCACACAATCGCTCGATTCCTATGGTCTCCCACCTCCCCCGAGTGATGCAGATTGTTCCAGGCTGGGCGATATGGCACTTTGGATGACAGATGAGTCATGAAGCGGCGGAAGTCATGAGCTGGCCCCGGTTGCAGAGCGGCCCGCCCTTTGTTTTCAACACATGCGCTTAGCAACGCGACGCAACGTGATTGTTAGAGATGAAGAAATCTTCCCAGGGGTTTTTTAGGGGGTAAAGATTTCTTCGTTGGAGTGTTTGCAGTCATCTCTTTAAATTGAACACTCTATGTACAAGTGCTACGAGTGTGTGTGTGTGTGTGTGTGTGTGTGTGTGTGTGTGTGTGTGCATGTGTGTAGTGTTTGTTAGCCTGAGTCAAGCTTTTTAAAGCTAAATGTGAGCCACTCCAACCCGATCAATCCATCCATCCATCCATCCATCCATCCATCCATCCATCCATCCATCCATCCATCCATCCATCCATCCATCCATCCATCCATCCATCCATCCATCCATCCATCCATCCATCTTCTTCCGCTTATCCGGGGTCGGGTCGCGGGGGCAGCAGCTTTAGGAGGGACTCCCAGACTTCCCTCTCCCCAGCCACTTCATCCAGCTCATCCTGGGGAATCCCAAGGCATTCCCAGGCCAGCTGAGAGACATAGTCTCTCCAGCACATCCTGGGTTGTCCCCGGGGTCTCCTACCGGTAGGACATTCCCGGAACACCTCTCCAGGGAGGCGTCCAGGAGGCATCCTGATGAGATGCCCGAGCCACCTCGTCTGGCTCCTCTCAACGTGGAGGAGCAGCGGCTCTACTCCGAGTCTCTCCCGGATGACCGAGCTTCTCACCTTATCTCTAAGGGAGAGCCCGGACACCCTGCGGAGGAAACTCATTTCGGCCGCTTGTATCCTGGATCTCGTTCTTTCGGTCACGACCCATAGCTCGTGACCATAGGTGAGGGTAGGAGCATAGATCGACCGGTAAATCGAGAGCTTTGCCTTTTGGCTCAGCTCTCTCTTCACCACGACAGACCGGTACAGAGTCCGCATTACTGCCGACGCTGCACCGATCCGCCTGTCGATCTCGCGCTCCATCCTTGATTAGTTGACACTAAAGTGAGCCAACGTCATTCCTAAATGTGAAATATGTTGGCTATAAATGAAGGCCTGTAAGTACCTCAATTATAGGCATTACTTGGACCTGATGCATGGAAGTTTAGCTAAAGCTTCAGTAAGGATTCAGGTTTTATAGTCAGTAAACAAATGAATCCATCACATGGGAATTTCCGTAATACAAATAATAGTTCAGCAGAAACCAATCAAAATTTCAGGCGTTCATAAAATGGTCCCTGTAGTTGCAATTGCGCATTTACAGGGAACTTGTAAATCCATGTTTTTTCAAAGAAATAGAATAATCATGTTATTTGGTCTTGTTCCCTGACTTTTAGGTTGTTTGTGTCAACTCTTTAGAGCAGGGGTGCCCAAACATTTTCAGCTCGCGAGCTACTTTTGAAGTGACCAAGTCACAAATATCTACTCACTAAAAATATATACTGACAGCGATAGCACACTAATGCTAAAAAGAGTGAGCTGAACATTCAGAACATTCATACACAGGGATTTGTCTACCATTTAAAGACAAACACTAACTTCTGCTTGTTTAGCAATGCAAATAAATGACAATGAAAATGAAAACTAATGTTTGGAATGGCGACTAAGCAAAGTGTAAGAAGTGAGCTCTTACCTAGTCCTTTCATGGCTCGGTGGAGAATCTCGGCGTCATGCTTGACGTCTAAATTGACAAATGGTTGGACGCTCCCTCGATATGCCTGCAAGGAGGAAATAACATCATTGATATGTTCTTATACAAGAGTATTATTTTGTCACTCCACTCCATCACAACAAATCCAATTGTATGGTTGTCGTAGCAATAGGTTTGTCAGTATATCTCTATTTTTCTGCACTGTAATTTGAAATGAACAGGGTGTCAAACTTAGTCACTGGAATGTCTTTGTTGAATCCTCCAAGTCACACTGTGTGCATGCAACAATAGCGAGCATTTATTTGTTTGTGGCTCTCCTCTGCCACATCAAAACTTAAACGGCCGAGCTTGCATGCGCGTCATCACATCATCACCCACCACCGGGGCCCAGATGCCAATTCAAACAGTAAACGCACACGTATTAGTTAAAAACAGCATGCTGCAAATTGTGTCAACTACAATAATAACGGAAAAATCTGTCTAATGTGTTTAGACGTATAGTAGCCCTATTGTACTGAGTAGCCTAGGAAAAAACAACCAGCGTGGTTAATTTGCTCAAATCACTTAGCTGACTCGGTACTGTTCCTTCATTGTGTGGGTTTGGGTACGTCATAGTGGCAGCCAAGTGCCTTATTATTTTATCTGTCCATTTTTAATGGTGCTTGTCTTCATTAATGTCACGGTCGAAATGGAATTTATTCCAGTTGACCTTGGGCAAAAGGTCAGATGAACACCTTGGACCAAAGTGGCCTTGGAAAAAGGACGCTTGGTCAGCTGGAGATGACGTCACCATGCTATGCAACACAAACCACTATTTCCAAAATTGATTACTGTATATTTTTCCCAGAAGCCTGACAGTGTGAAGACATAAATTTTATGGTAGTCTGGGATTATCATCATGGGCATCCTGTCAACTATAGGAGAAAGAGATTACATTTATTAAAACAACATGCGTTTGTTTAGCCAAGATCACCAGAAGGAAGCAAGGTGGGTCCACCATCAAGTCCTCCCCTTCTCAAACAATCTCGTTTTTGAAACCAAATAAATTCATTATTTGTAAACGTTGCTAGATTTTGGATCATTAATATTTGCTAATGTATTCTTGCCATCGTTTTGGGGGGAAAACGAGTGGTATAGCTAAACCCAAAGAAACCACAGCAACTCGTGTACATGGAAAAACTAAGAAAAAAAAACTAAAACAAGGAAATGCCAGCAAGCTTATCTGACAATGCAACAACAACTAATAAACATGAGGACAAGTCTAAAAAGGGGGGCAAGACCATGACCCATGGACATGGACGCAAATGCACGCACCCAATTTAGCATGCAGGCTGCCTCATAGTTTATTTGGATGGGCCATTTGTCTCTCCGAGTAATGATGTACCCCTTTTTCCTCTTCTTGTGTTTTTCTACACGAGCGGCCGTTTTATGGAATGTGTCTATAAAATGCTTGTTAGTGTGGGTACAGCCTGGGGGTGTTGTTTCAAACACACACACACACAAACACACACACACACACACACACACACACACACACACGTATAAGCGATCACACATTCCCTCCAATTTGTTCCCACACCCACTCAAACTCACTAGCCAAATGCATTTGACATGGTGTACATGGAAATAGCCGGTCCACTTTCCCTTAAGGTTAAACCTCATATGTGTTCAGACACAAACACAAACATGCCTTGGGTAGCATAGTTGTCATTGTTGTTTTTTTTGTCACATTTGGTGTTCACATTACTCTCATATGCCCACAGGAAATGAATGAATCAGAAATTTGCAATAACAAAATGATGCTGGCATGAAATCTTGACGAAGGGAACGCTTGTGACGTTTTAGCATTTTTAACTGTCACAAGAAGGTAACCACTCTTAAAACCAGGATAGGATCCTCCACTTGTTCGAATGTGAGCATACTTATCTTTTTGCAATTTTCTTAGCAGTCCTTGTTGAGAAACTTTGTGAATAAGCGTAGCAAAAAGCCAAAAAAGAAGCAAAAGATTTATGCTTCTTGTGATGTACGCCACAATTCAAACAACCTGTTTATTTTTTATTATGATTATCACAATTTTTTTCATGTCCTGATTTTGGTCCTTTTATAATACCAGCTCGCATGGTTCTATTGGTTCGTACTGAGTCATGTGGTTACCAATTTGAATTCTCTCTCCCAGGTTACCAAATATGGTTCCTCAGGCGATAGAGGGCCTTTAAGCTTGTGTCATGGTGACCATTTGGGATCGCCAATGAAAACACCGCCGCTAGTGTCATGACTCCACCGCAATTAATCGGCCGCATGGTGGCATGTTTTGCTTCTACCTCTGGAAGTTCCTCGGCCGCACTGCTTGTTTACACAAAAATTAACAATGTCGGGGAAATGCCACCCCTGCCTGGGATGTCAGATAGCGCACCACGACAGAGGGCCCACCCCTGGCCCGCTGCACTTTTGCCTGCGGTGTGGACGAGACTTCAGGACGAGGCCAGGAGCGAGTACAAAATTCAAAGGTCTCCCAAGAATGCCGCACGTTGCCAAGCACCGTCGCATTCACATAAACGTTGTGTGCAAAACGACCTTCACAGTGACACCTCCAGGGCTCCTTTTATGCCACTTGTTTATGTTCACGTGCAAGTTCGCCTTATATAGACGCCATCGCCGGGCGTGCAATTGGCCTCATATTGACTCATGTACGAGAGGTTGACTCCAGTGCGAGTGGGAGGTCTCACTACGCGGAGTAAGAACATCAGAGCGCCCGAGGTGATTGACAGTGAAATGTCAGCAAATTCATTAAGGACCCTCGGCGAATATCGTGTCCTCGGTCGGGATTGGATTTCTAGCCAAACAGAGTGAAGCATGAGAACGAGCAAGTAGAAGCAGACGGGAAGTGAGGTGTCTTCTAATGAAAGGGTACGAGGTCAACTGTGTTATTATCGTTCGAACGCAGCTTCTTCTGAAAGGTGACACATCCTTTCGTAGAATCTACACCTGTTCTCCGGTCCCGTTTACCTCTCTGAACCGTGCAGTTATTTGTTCAACAGTCTGGTTAATATAAGAGCCCCCTCGGCCCCTTTCATAGCCAACCCATGTGTATGTTTTTGAGGCGCGGCGGTTGTGTATGCTTATTATGACTGGTTATTCTCTCGTCGCATCAGCAGTGGGGTGGTCTGTTCCATTATTAGCTTGGCTGGTAGGGGAAGATAGCCACCGAAAATGTTTAAAAATGAGCATTCATTCATTCAGATCCTTGTCAAAATCTGAATGGCTTCATAGAATGACTTTTTTGCAGGTCAAAAGTTTTATTAAAATAAGACACACTGGATGAGAATTTATTAACACAACGTTAGATTACTTTAATGAGATTATACATTTCACAAAAGTCAAACAGTGACCACGAGACAAGAAGTTGGAGCTAACATCAAAGCCTGACTTGAAAAAATTAACAGTATATATATACACAGAGGTTAATATATAAAACCAAATTTGTTCGAATTAGACCTTTAAATAAAATTGTGTGAATGCTAAAATGGCAAGAGATAGAAAGCACCAAAAATAACTACTGACAAATATCATCAAATCAAGTCAAAAAATGGTCGTTCTCTAAACACCCCGACTTGTCTAAACACGGAATTATGATGAATATTGATCCAGGCATGACAGATCCAGGGAGGAATTTTTATTGCAGCCGAATGGAGCTCAGGGATTGTCTTGGAAAATCTTTGCTTTCAGGACTGTCCTTAATAGTCAATCTTCTGCAGTTTATACGACTCTTCTCCAGGCCGCAAGGAATCCTTTCTTCCAACAGCCAGTTGTAAACTATAAATAGCTTCGGCATGATACAGTTTGTGCTGGCTGGCTTGTAAGGTGGGCTGAGCAGGTTTGTATTCAGCAGGCACGTTCTTCATCCGAGGGTCCAACAATCTCAGAGTTCCTGTGTTTGTGTTAAGGAATGTTGTTTTGTGTGCTGTTGATGAAAATTCCCAACATCACGAGACAAAACAAGTCCGGTTTGCACAATTTCACAATGGACTCACGTTGTTCAAAGTGTTGAAATGTGACAGTCACGCCTAATTACGGTCATGGTGCGACTTGCTTTATGCAAACCCATTCGGACATATAAATCTGATTATTAACAGCTTAGCGAGGGATCTCCTTCACTCGGCAGCCACGGTCGGTCTCTTTTGGGGTTTGGAGAGTGATACATTATCCATTCAACAACAAACCTTTCTTTCACATTTTCACAAGTGGAACACCCAGCAGGAAGAAATGAGCTCATCAGTGGTTGCCTAGCTTTGTATAAGACTACAACAGAACAGTGGAGGTTTGTGTCGCATTGTCCTGTTGGGAGGAGAAGCGGAGGTGCTACAACAAGCCAAATGTTATCTGACCCCAAACGTGACCCCGCCTGACCGGCTGGAAAAAAGAAGAAGCTGCAGTTACTTTGCACTTCCTTGCATAGTATCGTGACGACTGTAATCCGGCCAAATATATAGCACGCACGCATTGTATGTCGTAACATGTTTGGCAACCTCACATGACAATAATAAAGACAAGCGCTGTACATTGGAGACGAGACGAGCGAACAGAAGTAGCTTATTTAGAGGAACGTCGGGAAACAGCTTTGACTCATAAGGCACAGGGGGCCGTTCATTAGAGGAAATGAATCAGCATGAGAAAGCAAACATCGAGTGTTGCTGTCCATGCTCGACAGGTATTACCATGAATGGTCAGCGCCTTTCGCAAGTGAGACATTTTGTCTCCAGGTGGCAGAGATGAATCACAGTACAAGCTCACACTTCCCGATTGAGCGAGCTGGAGGGAAAAATACCACGTATAAAGCAAAATTTTTGTGCCGTAAAGTCCAAATGATTCAGCGCTTGTACCCTAGACATCACTTAAAAGGCTAATTTTTTTGTAAACTTTGTTATAACAGCTGGAATAGAAGTCGTAGTACCGACAGAAGCTAGGCTAACTGACGGCTTGAAAAAGGTATTGTGTATATGTTATTTAACTTTTAATGTCAAATACCCCCCCCCCCCCACAGACAGCTTTCAGGAATGATCACATCTGAGTGTGATGCTTCTTCTACTCTGGCACCTCTCTTATCAATCATGTGTATGAGCATGCAAGGCTCAGATTGCCAAAAGGGAGTTAACACTCACTCATCGGCGTGTCAGCTTCAGCCTTGCCTCTCAAACACGTCTGCTTTCTGTTAGCGTAAGCTTGGGCTTGTGATGTGCTCTAAATATTTTTACTTAACAAGTTGCCATCTCGCTATCCGTCCCATGTGAATCCACATCGATGTAATCGCTCAGACCAATTTGGTATCTTCTTTGTTGTAACTTGTGTCTTTTTTTTTCCCCTCCTGCCTTTTTCTCCACTCCCGACATTCCACAGAAAATCATACGATCCCAAAGGCCAAGTTGAGATAAGTCAATCAGGAATATTTCATGCCAAACTCTTGAAAGGTTCCAGAGAAACTCTGGAAGTTATCACTTTGGAGTCATTACGGTCCTCCCATCGATGAGAACAATCCACGTGACAAGACAAGCAACATCCTTTTACTGAGATACAGAGCCAAATGTGTCATAAAGTTACTTTCCCTGCTGCTCCACCACCATGTTGTCATGTCTGTAATTGCTTCCATGACTTTTAGTTGTGGTGCGGGCCATACTGCTGATGTTAGCCACAGGTGGAGGACAGGCCAGGCTCAGCTGGGTGGGGTGCTGGACTGACTCGGCGGAGTCCGTCAAAGGAGGAGCAGATACTGATGACATAAGGATGAAGTGCTGTGTGCTGTATGACTGAGGCTTTCCTTTGTTCTTTCGCTTTTTCCTTCCTTTGTCATTCCAGGTATTCTAACTGTCTATTTTATCGTTGGATTTTCCACTTGGAACCATAAAACAGTTTACTGCACTCAAGCAAAGGCTGGATAAAAATTTGATTTAAAACAAAGACAAGAGTATCTGAAGAATGCTTTTATATGTTTGGTCTTATTTTACTGCTGTAGGAAACAGAAAGATAGACAGAGAGATAGATAGACAGACAGATGGCAGACGGACCGACAGATAGATAGAAACCAACATACTATTCCTGATTCATGTATACATGCTTGTCTTTCAGCATTTGCGTAGCAAACACAACAGCTGCGGTCCCAAACTCATCATAAAAGTTTCGTGGGCGGCTTTAAAGCCTTCATTGGCAAACAAACAAGAAAGGAGACCCTCAGGTGATTCCACAAAGAGCGCGTTGATCCACCTGCCGGCCGCCGGCCAGGAGGCGGAGCTCGGCAGTTTAGTCTGTGATTAGTGGTGTTTAGAGGGCAGAGGGGTGACCTCTCCTCCCTGGGTGAGTGGTCACACTCTGCAGGGGCCTGATGAAGGGGCCCGAGAACAGGCTCACATGCTGACACACTACAGCGCTCTCTAATCTACTGTGACCAAACACGGGCCGGAGAGCGGGTGGATTTGGGGGGTACCAGCAGCCAATTACTTGAAGAATGTCAGCTCAACTTTGAAGAGTAACTTGCTTGCAACTTGTCGTGTTTGGGGGTCCCTGAAAATGTCGGGTCCCAGGTAATCGCTTATGTTAAGTCCGCCCATAATATTATTTTTGTTTTTTTTCTATTCTGCACTCCCTAAACATGCAACGTTCAAGCAATTTATTCAACACAGCATCACGGTCATTATTGTCAGCTCATATCCGATCCGCCAGCGGGATGCAGACTGGCATCGTTCAAGCCAAAAGCAAATCCCACTTCTATGTGATCCCAGTGGACGTGTGGTGGGAAAAGTAGCATATGTCACGGAAGTGCTCAACCATAATGTTTTCCCTGGGAGCAGCTGGAGCGTGGGATGGATCCAGTGTTGACCTCCTGGCTCCTAATGTGTAATCTACCACTTTGTAATGCTCAGGTAAAAAAAAAAAAAAAAAAAAAAAAAGTCTCTCACATAGCTTAATAAACATAGGCAGCAACATCACGTGGCTCTTCATTCATCCAATCATTTTTCAGACACAAGCAAGAATCAGACGTTTGAACACATTTGGACTGTATAATCTGATTAATGAAATAAATAATACATCATAATTTCCTCACAAATTATTCAGTTTAAGTTTAAGGTTTTTCCATTGAATAGTTATTTCTTCTTACTTGAGAGAGATTTTATCTTTACCATACTATTCTGAAGTACCAGTGATCTCACTTAAGTATCATATTTGGCTGACCTCTACAAATTCTACAAACATGCAACCAGGAGCTAGCTAGCGTCGTTAACTTGGCTGGCACAACAGATAGGAACCGGCCTCACGAATGGTCACATTGTCGTTAACAAGCACAAAACAGTATACTATTGTTTCACAATAAACATAAAATATATATTGCTTACCTTATAGTCTGGTGTGGCTTATATATGAACAAAACAAGATTTTCCCCTAATTTTAGCTGGTGCGGTTTATAATCAGGTGCGGCTTATAGTCCAGAAATTATGGTATTTGTTGATTTTTTTACTTTATTTATTTATTTATTTGATTTTAATGTCTTGTGCAGACAATCGAATACAGCTTTGTTTAGAGTCTGCATTTATCTGGATTCAGTTTGGGTTTTGGAAACCTCACAAACACATGAGAAAATCCCTTCAACCTCTCTGGATAATGTGTGGTACCCCAAGCACATTGTTTAACCATAATTAAAAGAGTAAAACACATCAAAAACTACACACAACAAAAACTCAAATAAGTCATTAAGTTCAACCAGGCACATTCAAGAAAAGTGTTGGGCCCTTGTTCTGTGCTACACTGTTATTGGCCAGTTTGCTTTCTGGGGTACGACAAACGATGAATGTTTATCCGATTTTAACAGCGTCATTGTGATGAGAAATAGCTAATTAGTAACCAAGTGGTTGCGTTGCGTGATGGTATGATACTTCAAAAGTTATTTTCCACAATAAAAATGATGAGGGGATTGCCACAACAACATAGTTACCGGATATGCTTACAGCCCACACATCTGGTTTTGGGGAGAACTGATCTGAATCTCAAACAAACAACTCAGGATAGACCGTGAAAATATGTGTCTAATGTGTGTGGTGTGCTGTGTTGGTCTTCTCGAGGACATCCATCCATTTTCTATACCGCTTATCATTAACAGGCTTAAGCTAAACACACTGTATGAAGAAAATAAATTTAACTATGTTTTGCAGTCACCGTTTTCTGTCCTGGAAGTAAAAGTTCAATGATGATACAGCTGGACGGTGGGAAAAGTGTAAACAGAAACCAGTTTAACATTCCAGTGCCTTAAAGAGGCTCTTTCTTGAAGTGATTGATCTGTTATCTATTAATGTTTCCAAATACTTACAAACGTTGACATCTGCTCACAGATGCAGAGCCGCAAGGAGCCAAAAGGCCCAACGAGGCCAGCAAGTGCGAAGCGTTCTACATTGATGTTTCCAGTCCCTGACGGGGAGCGCGAGGGGATCCTCTTTCAGAAAAATCCCGAGAGATGGACCATAAATAACCCTCTGGAGTCATCTGGGGTATGTAATTAATTTCCAGAAGCACTTTTCCTACGATGGCAGTGTTTTGAACACGCTGTTGCACGCTGCGCCTATTGTCCAAAACGCATCCCGAGTCTGACATTATGACGCCCTTTCTTCACAAACACCTGCCACAGACATATTATGACACGTGGGAACTGTAAATTCTGAAAAAAGTCATAAGCTCACCCAAAACAAAATGGACTCTATTTGTTTCAGGCATCAAACCTCTGTAATAATGTTTCCACGACAACATGAGAAACACTCGCTCCACACCCAACTCTGTTTTTACAGGTACACCAGTGGATCCATGTGTGTAGCAGGAAATGAGGTCACTTAAATGGGAACATTTTTTGTTTGCACAGCATGCCGGAAACATAGTCCAGTTATACCAGCGAGTGATAAACAACACGGATGTCAGGGTTATGGTATTCGTGAAGAGTGACGAGATGCTGGTTAGGGACTTTTACGTGATTCAGTCAAAGTCTGCTTCAGGGAATAAGACACATGGACAGGAAGTCATTACACTTCCTTTCCCAGATTCACAAATTGTGTTTTGTACTCTTGGGATCAGTAGGGCATCATAGCAATTGAGTAAAATAACTTCTATTTTCAATATAGTACTTGTCCTCATTGGGACAAACAAGCATTCTGCACCGGGCTTTCTCCTCGTGCTCCGGCTTCCAAAAACATGGTACGAGTATAGACAATCCATGAGGAATTTGATAGGTATCTCAATTCAACCTTAGAGCCATGTTGAAAGCCATCTGGGAAACGAACTCAAAAAGTCAGAGGGGGTAAAGTGCCCCAAAAAAATTCAAATCAAAGTTTTTCATCTTAGAGTATCCTGAGAGGTTCATTAAGAGGAATGTACAGTTCGGATACTGAGGGGTGAAGTCATCTCTTTTTTCTCTACAATCAAGCACGTTCACATTATTTTGCCCACTGCTGTTAATGCACAGAGGGCCCGGCTCGGCTGTGAGCACATTCGCATTCTATGAAATTTCCACCACGAACAAAGCCGGGCACAGGGCCAAACACTGAGCTAATGGGATGGATTTAATTACAAAGCTGGAAGCTATTCTTTCAGTTATTTCACTTTTTGGAATCGATAAATGGAGACTGATGGTAGTAAAAAATGTATAGATATAATCGTGATGGGGCTACTTGACCTCCGGCTTATAGAGTTTCCTGCCAAGCAAGCACTATTCGGCCCAGAGTTGTGACATGGCTTGGCGTTGACGAGTACAGCCATGCAGTGAGTCGGTGTTGCCCTCCGCTGGTCGTTAAACGTACTGCACCCAATGAAGCATAATGGGGAAACACTATTGGAGCTACAAAACACAAAATAGTTTTTTTGTTTAATTTTTAATACAAACGTATATGTAACGAAATATTAAATAGATATTTGACCTGAATATTTTCATGTGCGCTGTATGCAAAACATTTCAGCCCTATATTGTAATAAATAGAATCGGTGGAATAAGTTAAAAAATATACTTTGTATGTTTATTAATAGATATATTTTAGTGGGGGTTTTATTGTCTTTACAATTAACACTTTCTAAGGCAATATGTAAATAGCAATAACTGAGTTACTGCCCTAACAAGTAAGAGCAAATTTAAGGAATCGCAGTGTGTGTGAGGAAAATTAAAACTGACAGCACACATACAGTACATTTCTTAAATGTGCACTTTATTTTTATATAGAAAAAGACCTTCTTTTGTCCACTTTAAGGGAACAGTTTCATGAGAGAGGCTCTCCACAGCTCATTTGAGTCTTTCCAGCAATCACACTTATCTTTTGCTCACACACACACATACTTGTGCAGTGGTCCCAGGCTAAAAGTGATCGAAAACAGCCGAGCGTGATGGAAACGGTAATCCTCTGAAGACCACTGCTTTGGTGAAGCACACTTGGATTAAGACAAAAAAAAATAAAAGGCAAAAAAATTACACCAAATTCTCATACATGTCAGCACATCCCAAATAAAAGATGGTTTAGTGTGTTTTTTAAAGACATTTAAATAGCATAAAAGTTAAAAGGTCACAACGAGATTTCATCATCAGCACAAGAATGTGTCGCGGTAAAGCAGCAGTCACCTTCCTTGACCTCCTGTATGAAGAGTTACAGAGTGTGGAAGGAAAGGGCAGTCAAGTCTGTAACATGAGCACCTTTCCAAAACACAGAATTTTCTCATTATTATGTTGCCCAAGCTCTCTAAATACAGTACACTTATGGACACACACACATACACACAATGTCACATTTTTCTCAAAATGCTCTTTTCTTCATATGACACATCTCTTGTTCAGAGGCGACGATGCATAAAATGTCGTCGTTACACTAGACGAGTATCAATAGATATACTTCATATTTCACGTGAGGGATTTTGACTGTACAACAGGCTAGCTGTTACACTCTGGATCAAACCTGGCCTGGCACCCTAGAACGGGTTCGACTTAACAGACGGGGACATATTAACTGTAACAGGTCTGTGGTACTCCTCTTGAACATATCCCAGGCTAAACTGAAGAACAGGTCAAGGTAGCTGTTTCAGAAATAATTGGGCGTTGCACTCTGGAGCAGTACAGGAGCTACACTCAAGACCTAATCTAGTGTTGGATTCTAATATACGTGGGGTTGGAATCAAGAGCTTATAAAATAGTCTTGAAAGGTCCCAAAGCTATATTCTAGGACAGGCCAGAAATATCACTCAAGAGCCAGTTGCGCTTTGACCTTAGAACAGCAGTGTCACACTCGTGACACATTCTCACACAGACTGCGTTGGATCCAAGATCTGGCTTCGGATTAGACTACAAATTTTGGCTCCCCTCCAGACCCTCTAAAAATGAGCCAAGGCTATAGTAGCGAACACGAATGATCAAAAAGGTGAGACTACACTGGTGTGGAACAGGCCAGGGGTGACATTCCAGAAGAGGAGAAGCATTCCAGTCCAGAGCAGGCCGTTTACTTGTCTCTAGTACAGGTGCTACTGTGCACTCAAGAACTGGTTTGGAGTCAAACCTCTGGAACCTATCTAGGTTAGATTCTAGAGCAGTGGTGTCAAACTCATTTTTTGTCGCCGGCCACATTGTAGTCAGTTTCCTTCCATTATGACTGCCAACCCAAATACTAAATGTACGACGGCCTCATATTATACATATACAGTAAAGTCTAGTAGAGTCAGCTAGTAAAAACGTTTAAAATTTTTGAAAACACGAATGGTAATAAAAATAGCGTCATCTCTAGAAGACAATTTGCAATTTTAGTTTTGACACAAAGTTGATGCACAATTTGTCTTCGTGGCCAAATATAATTTACACTACGGGCTAAATTTGGCCCGTGGGCCAGAGTATGACACCCCCTTTCTAGAGCATGACCACTGTCGGACTCAAGAGATGACCAGAGTCTAGAGAGCAACCTTAGCGGCAACTCACAACAGCTGGTATTTACACTACATCTGGCCTGACGTTGGGCTGTGGGAGACTCCCTTTAATGCTCTAGACCTGTGGTTCTTAACCTGGGTTCGATCGAACCCTAGGGGTTCGGTGAGTCGGTCTCAGGGGTTCGGGAGAGGCTCCACTGTGGAGGTCCAACCACACCTGATTTTTTGTGTAAATTCGTGACAACTCATATCTGAACTGGTCTCACAAAGGCAACAGAAGAATTTGTTTTGAGTTCATGCATTGTGTCGGTTCTGTTCTTTGAACAAGGTGACGTTCATGCATGGCTCATTTCGTGCACCAGTAATAAACATTGATGTCGTGAATTTGAAAAAAATATTTTTTTCACTAAAGAGGGGTTTGGTGAATGCGCATATGAAACTGATGGGGTTCGGTACCTCCACTAAGTTTAAGAACCACTGCTCTAGAACATATTCTAGAAGGGGAAAGTTCAATCCTGGTCCTTAAGGACCCCTTTCCTGGATGTTTTAGACGTTTCCCAATCACACCTGATTAAAATGATCTGGATCTTTATCCAGCTTCTGCACACCTTGTTGATTGTCTTTCGTTTGTCTCAGTCTAGAAAAAGGCCAGAGGTAACACTTCAAAACAAGTCAGCCCCACACTCCAGGACAGTGTTAGGTGACAACTTAAAGATTGTAGACTGACATGGCACAGTTCAAGGGCAGCTCTAAGGTTACACCATAGAACGGCGGTTTGACTCTAGAACTGAGATTCTTCGAATTATCCAAGGTTACACTCTGAAAGAGTGAGACATTAGAATTTAGAGCAGGCCCACATACAACAAATGTGTTGAAATTGGACTGCGGGTATTGTAGCGTCCAACAGGGGTTGTTTGAGGACATATTGGACCAGGTCCAGAAAAGGCCTCGCATTGCTCTCTACAGCAGGCCACTGCTTGTAGTCTCGTCCAATCTTTATTTCCCCCTTGCAGAATACAAAGTACAACTGTCTGTCTGCCTGCCTCTCTGCCTAGAAGAGGTCCAGAGTGGCTATCAGTTTGTGATCCGAATGTAAACATTCAAAGACCACGTGGAGTTCCAGCAGTGTGGTGAAAGTAATGCAGAAATCTGCTCAGGCGGGGTTCTAGCACAACTCCAAGTGGATGAAAGTCGATCTTTTCCAACGGCGCCTCATCCACAAGAGATCCATCAGACAAAGACTTGATAATATCACAGGCATTGCAACTACGACACAAAGATGGCGTTTGTGAAAGACGAGCAAAGGCTGACGCAGATGATCTCGGCCTCGCAATCACACAAACGCTGTACAGTACACGAGAAAACAAGTATTTCCAGGATTATTAGGTCAGTTTACGCCGTCATTTGGCTTGACTGCAGCACGGGCAGGTCTGCTGCGTTACAAAGTGTTAGCTATGTCACTCACATTTTCTCTTGGATGTCTCTAAAGTTAGCAAGCAGGACTTTCTCCTGCATTTTTTTTTTTTTTTTGCATAAGGCTGTGTTCACCACCCCCAACACATTTCACAATGAAAGTCATGTGACTGCATATACGGCAGCGTATGACTCCTGATCTTCCATGCATTCCAGCATCCACGACTGAGTTCAATGCAAAGTGTGTTTATATTTGTGCAAAACATCTGCGGAGAAGCGCGGGCTAAATGTCAGGAGGAAGCGGGTCCATCACCGCTGCTACTTGCACACTTTCTTCGAGACACCCTTCATGATGGCTGAGCTTCGATTGGTCACTTTGGAAAGGCTCGTCCCCTGGGGCCTCTTGAACCTCCTCCTCTGTCGGCTCCAGAGTGGCTGGCTCTATGGAGCTGAGTTGATAGTAGTTGAGAGGGGCGGAGTCTTTGAGAAGGTCTGCGGGACTCTCCTCCTCTTGGTTGATGCAGAGCACGGCGGTCCCAGTCGGGAAAGGCCCCTGCAGGAGTACCTCCTCCACTTGCGGCTCCTCTGCCCGCACCTCCCTCTCCCGTCTCTCCTGTTCCTCGGCACTCTGTAGGTGCAACACGGCGGTCTCATTCTCCCGCTCAAGGATGTCCTCCTCCGCCTCCGAGACACACGCACGTACCCCGCTCTCTTCCGAGCCCGGGGATGCGGAGCAAGCGGAGAACGGGGAGGACACCCGGTCCGACTCGGCGTATGTCTCTCCGGGCACTTGTAGCAGCACCCTCCTCTTCTCCAGGTCCAACTTCATGATGGTGTGTAGGTAGTGCGTTCGAACGCGAAGAGGGTTGAACTCGACTCGGCCCGCTAAATTTCCGCAACCATCTCTGGAGCAACCGCATGGGAAGGACATTCTATCCACCTGAAGGAGAAAACAGGCTTCGCTATTGTCTCGATTGTTCAACCCTAAAAATATTTACACTGTAGGAACACATGAACCGACAACCATGCAGAAGCCCAACTTACACATGAGTAACTTCCCAAACGGCAAAGCCCAAAAAAATCCAAAAAGCTTATACACATAATAACCTTGTGGGCTTAATGGAGGCCATTTGTAATCAGCTCACTTTAAAAAAACATTTTAAGCTGTATTTATGAAACAAGAGCGCAGATTTTGTTTTACAATCGTGTTATTTCCAACTTCACCTCTTTAACTATATCAAAAATATACTGCTTACAGGGAGTTGTAACTTTTGGCTCTCTGGAGCAACAACATTTTTTTTAATTCCTTGTTACTTACCTGACTGAATCATGCAACTGTTGTAAAATGAATTTCGGTTGAGAATAAACACTTGAACTTTTAGTTATGTTTTTCTATCAGGTTACATCAATTACCTTTTTTTTGCGCAAGGGAGCAATTACATGAAATCATCTTAGTTCCAGAAACACTTAATGATTTACCAAACTCCAACAGAGCACAAGTCTTCACCCTTTGCAGTCCATGGTGAAGAATTGCATTTCAATTTACTTACGTCGTTGAGGAAAATAGAAGCCTGAGTCTGTCCGTCCGTGGCCAAGATAGTCAAATCAAACAAGGTTAACCAGGATCCAAAGGTGAGCACCCTACCTGGCATTTGATGCCGGCCTGGCTGCAGCCGCAGTGTCGAGGGTCGCAGTACAGACGGCAGTCGCAGCCACATTCCTCCCGGGACAGGCGGATGGCTCGGAGCTCCGTTTTCTCCCGAGCGTCGATGCGTGCGATTCCAGAGGCTCGCAGAAGGGCTCTGCGCCGCTTGGTGGGCAGCGGCTGAAGGAAGAAGCAGTCGTCCACCTCCACGGCGTCCACGTCGAGGTCCTCATCCGAAACGTCGTCCAGAGTAAGCAGTTCGGCTTGGGCGCACTCCACCGTGCCGTTCCTGGTCAGCTGTGTACGACAGTCAACCCAGCTAAAGTAAATAAAGTGTGGAGTAAAAACAAATACAGACACTGATGTGAAATATGTGCCTTGGCTTGATAAAGGTTGGGAAAGCAGTGCTCTCTCTTTTCTTTCCCCAGAGAATCAATCCACTGCTGAGCCCATTTTGAATTCCTTTTGCTAAGCTGCAGCCCTTTTTGCCCGAAATGTAGCGGACTGTAAGATTTTGATTTTTTTTCCCTAAAATGAAGTATTCCTAAGACTTCTCATGCTTCATCAACAAAACCATGACGGGCCATGGTGTAAAAGTGTGCGGCATCTCGGATGCTTAAATAAGCGCTATCAAATATGCCGGTGTGTTTTAAAAAGACTCTTGCAGTGTAATTCGTCCATAACTTAAACGCTTGGTGGACTGGTTTCTAGCGTACCCAATTAAGTGGCTATTTAGAGACTGGCACCAACAGCTTTCTGTACCTTCAGCTTGCGGGCGTTGAGTTTCTCCTGGCGCAGGTGTTGGCGTAAGGTGTGTCGGTGGCTGGTCTCCTGCTCCCGAGCAAACTCGCCCAGCGTGTAACGTCGGATGGAGGAGTGGTTGTGGGCCATGCCCAACGAGCTGCCCCCTTGGCTGGGCACGCTCGTGAAGCCCTGCCTCCGGGGGAAATAATACACTGTAACGGCATCGAAACGCACCCTCTTGCCTCCAGGCGACAGCTTGTGCTGTCTGAGGATTGAGGTGGCTGCGGGGGAAGAAACATTCAGGATGGAAATGAATGCTTATTTGTTACATTTGCACCAATGTCCCCCCCCCGCTTACGAGTGAATTCTGTCCTGGAGGATGGGTTGAGGCTGTCGCAGCTGTCAGCGCTGTCACTGCTGGAGATATCATCGTCAGAGTCTTTGGGTGTAGAAAAGGGAGAGCCGTTGTCCACCTCTTCATATCGTCGTTTGAGGCTGAGAGAAGAACCTGCCTCCATGGAAACTGTGTCTGAGGGCACAAGTGAGCACCAGTGATCATCAAAGCAAAAAAAAAAAAAAAGTTAAAGGATGATAAACTTTTGCATGCAAAAACTGCAGTTGGGTTTCTAAAAAAGGGATGGGCTGTTTAGTTAAATTTCCCTAATTTGCCATGCGGGAAATTAGCCATTTTCACAAACGTTCAATCCCAGGTATTTATTAATTATTTTTTTCATTTCCCTCCCCAAGGTAAAAAAAGAAGGGATGGAAAACATCTGGTGCTGAATAAATGACACCCACACAAGTAGATTGAATAATCTATATTTTTGAAACTATATTAAATTTACTTATGGGGTTTTGGCTTGTCACCAGCAACAAGAAAAGTATATCCTGTGTTTTCTAAACAAAATTCCTCAAATGAGGCTTTTAATTTAGCAAAGATATGATTTGATATGAATTATCTGAACATAATCAATAACAATTAAAATAATGGTAGACAGCAAGACAGAGTGTTCATCTTAGCTTTGTAACATTGTTTGCAACAACCTCCCCCCATTTTTCACAAACTAATTTTGACTGAAGGCATCACCATGGCAACTAGCTAAAATGGAATTACATTTTAAATTCAAGTTACAGCATGCACACTTCAGTGTTTTTTTTTCAAGTGTTGGAATGGAGACATGACCAGCACACCATTTTAGAATGATGTAAAATCCATCCTCAAACCAGCAAGGTAATATCGGAGCGTTGTTACATAAGACAAAAATGATCTTGTCCTTGTACTATGACTAAGCTTTTCCATTAACTGGAAGTGGAATTGATGATTGACTGGTTTAACATGTCATGTGGCCATTTGTTCACACAGCAAGCTTTGAGATGGTGAGAGCCAACACAACGGTTACCATGGTGACTTAATCAAGACGTGAGGAGGCCAATGAACCTGCTTCAGCCAATGAAGAAAAAAAAACAATTTTCTCTAATGTTGACTTGGTTCATCATTCAGAAATGATCCAGTGGAATTCGGAAAACAAAAATAGTAAGGCAATGCAGACAATTATTGCCTGAATTTTTATATTGCATATCAAAACCAACCATTTGGCCGTTTCCTACACTGGGAAAGTCCGTTTGAGCCCAGGGGGATTACTTTAAAGGGGGAACTTTGTAGCAGTTTGGATATTATATCTTTTGTGATACCCGCCCTGAAATTTGTCTGGCACATATAGTAAGAGTTTTATGATGGTGATAGTTGACCTTGGAGTGGATTATTTCTGTTTGCATTATTTCCTATGGGAACACATCTTACGTCAATGATCATTCTAGAAAGGACCGTGTCCCACTGTAGAGCTTCCAGGGTATCAAGTACTGTATGGCAATAACATCAATATACATGACAATCAACAGGAATCACAAAGACTTTTTTACCAACACACTGTTTGCCTATTGGACAGCTTTTTTTCCTCTGACCCAAAACACATTTTGGATGCTGGGCCATCAATTCGGCTAGTGCCTCCTCTGCTAAACGATGCTGTCATTTTTTGAGGAGAAGCAAGTACAGTGCTGTAAAGCAACCTTGTATTGCAGCATTTTTACCGCATTTAAACCCCCCGGAGAAGCTGTCAGGATGTGTGCAGTAATCATTCATTGGATTTCCAAGTGGAATGTTTTCTGTCACCCTTTTCTAACCGATGAAAAGCTCAAAGTATATATCTTTACCATTTGGTCATATGACTTGTTTATTTTTGGTGATTTGGCTTTGTGTGACAGTTCAACAAAATACCTGACCGTAGAATAAAGATTAATAACCTACTACTAAAGGATGTATAGATAGATAGAAGCTGCTGATGACGGTGCAGTTTACAGAAAGCAGGAGCAGTATTGTCCAACTCTGGCAAGAACAGTCAATATATATATGAATGACAGCACTTAGTATTTGCATCCACAGTATATGCAAAAATCAGTTTTCACGTGCACACGGTATTTTAACGCTCACAGTGACAAAGAAGCTTTTCTTACCTGGGTCACTAAGGGGAACTTGACTGCAACCAGCTCGTTGCTCTTTTCTCTTCCTTTGTGTTCATGGGTTATATTGAGCACCCTGTTAGACGCCTTTCTGGTGCCGGAACCAGCAGCAATAGACTTTAAAGTGATTGTCTACGCGTACTACTTCTTCGATGCGGTTGGAGGAGGCTACTTGGGCTCATTGTTCTGTAGAGCTGGAAGGAAAAAAAAAAAAAAAAAACGAACCGCAGCCCTCTTTAGGATGTAGTTCAACGGATATCAAAGTGGTCGTCACGTTACCAGGAGGGAGGTGGGGTCTATTTCCGCGCTGTATTTTATATATATAATTTTTTTAATCGTGAAGTTTTTGCCTGCTCTTGACAGGGGCTTTTAAATGGAGAAGCCCACTGACATCTTTAGTCGTGGTCCTTTTCGCCACCTCCTCGCTGGCCTCCTCCACCACACTCAATGGGCCGGGGAACGGTCCGCTGGGTCGATCTTCGTCTTCTCGCTCACCACACGTTTCCGGTGTCAATTGTCGCGGCCGTCTTTGGGGCGAGAAGACGGTCTTTGAACCGGTTTCGCCCCGGCCGGACCCGGTCGCTAGATTGTAACAATGGCAGCCCAAAAATTCCTCCCGGCGGACATATATATACTCGCAGTGACGTCACGCTTAGCTTCTGCGCCAAGGAATGTTGGGAAATTGAGTGTTTGAGTTTGCCTTTGTCCGACTGGCATGCTGTCTAATCGTTATAATTACTATCCATCCATCAATTTTCAGAAACGCCTATCCTCAGTCAGTGCATTACTCATCTTTGCTACTTTAAGTTAGCAATAGGAAATTAATAAAATAATAAGAGGTGGATTATTGTAAATATTGATTGACAAAATTGAAAAAACAAGTCACTGACAATTTCCTTCTGGATCAAATAAGCCCAGTCCAACCTTAGTAAGTTCAAAAACCTACTTGCAAGTAAGAAGACTTTTTGTACAAATATTTATTTTATGATGGTCTTTTGTCTGTCTGTCTTTTTGGAATAATTTTGTCGATTACATTTCAAATCTTAGCAACAACCAGAAAAATTCCCAAAATGGTATCCATGGGCATTTTCTCAACCGCTAAGAGGACAACATATTACAATAAACATACTACAATAACTGACATTTCCTTTTTTTCTTATGAAAAGGTGTTTATTTTTTCTGGTATTTACGAGACAACACGGTGATGCGGATTTGTACCAAGGCTGACAGATGGGACAGGTATAAAAAATGTCTAATGATCATAAAAGCAGAGACAGAAAAGGAACTCTCACACGCAACTCTGGTGTGACCCATGTTACCAGTATTGCTAGCATTTGAATGGATACAAATAGAGACTTCAAAACTCTAAAAGTAATGTGCGGAAAATACTTAAAATCTATTTAAATGTACTGTTGTCCAAGAAAGCCTAATTAAAATGTTTTTGTGCTAAATAACTCCATCATTTGCACCCACCAAGTTTTTAGTCACTATTCAAAGTATCAGAATTAGTGCAACTACTAGCTAGTAGATGCTAAATGTGTTAATAGTTGTATTTCACTTCCCCTTAAAGATGTAACTGGCTGTTAGCTGGTCTTTTAGCTCCATCCCCGTCCGGCACAATATATTCTCTTAGCACTGATTTGAGTTGTATTCAAGAGTTTTTAAAAATGAAAACCTTGATTACAGAGTGCTAACCTTTGGCACACCAGACGGAGCGGTCACACCAGCCAAACATGAGCAAAGGAGGTGAGAAAATGCGGCCATGTTGGCGAGACAACAGCAGGGTGACAAGGGGAGATGTGCTTTGTGTCACTGTGGTAACAGAGTCACTCCCTCCCAAGAAAGACATGAAAAGGCCAGGTGCTTCGTGTTCCGCCGAACAGCTTCAAGAGGCTTCCTGCGGCGTTTCCTAGTGATCCGGAAAGAGCGAGGAGGGTGAAGCTAGATAGTTGAGAGGACCGACTGGATCTAGTTCACTTCAGGATGATGTGGTAGCCGTCATTCGTGTCATCTGCAACAACAACAGCGATGACTGCCACAGCCAAAGAAAAAAACAGACACTAAATCGAGAAAACGCTGACAGATCAATACCTTTCATGGTGTCCAGAACAAAACAAACTTCATCCTGGAAGTTTTGAATCATCTAGGACGTCAAAGAAGAAGAGTAGAAAATGTTCAAAATTCAGAAGGAAAGGCTAATGACTCACATTAAGCAAGTGCACCACTGCACCGCAGGCAGATGACAAAGGAAAATAATGAATGCAAATGCTTCCAAATGCATACAGCGCTGCCTTCATCAACCATCATTCAGGATTTTCAACGAGTGCACACTGAGAGCAAATCAGTACACGTCTACTGGCTTGCACTCAACCTTCAAATCTACCGTCCTGCTTTTGATTGTATGGTCGGCCTATATATGGTGGCTAAAGTATCCAGGGTCAAAGATAAAATATTTCATCTGCCTAGTTCTGAAAATGGGTATGAGACTGAGCCATTTTGCGCTTCTGCCAACAGGTTAGTAACAGAAAAGCACCGCAACCCAGCGTGTCTCCGCCCATGACTTGACAGCTAGGCTGGGCAAAGATCCAGAGCCAAGCGACGGCCCCCGGACTACTCAGTTTAAAGACTACTGTCTGTTTAAAGCGGGAGTCAAATAAAAAAATCTTTACAATATATTTTACGCGGGACTACCACTCACTATTCAGATTAAAATTGCATTTGTGGAACATGAATTAAGCAGCAAAATCCACCTTTTTTTAATCGATCTCTGGGGGGGGGGTGACCATTTTGCCACCTGCTGTCTACTGAAGATGAAGAAATCATTTAGAATATCAGGAGCTCACCTCATCACTGACTAGCACGTGGATACCAGTGGGACCCTGTTTAAAGATCTGGTTGATCTGTCGAGGTGAGATGTTGAAGAGCTGAGCGATCTTCTCTGTCAGCTCGGTAGCAGTCAACTCCTCCAGGTAGATTGCATGATATACTGCAAGCAGGAAATACAAAGTATACCTGTCAATAATTGCAAATATTTAAAAAAAAAAACTCTTGGTACTATCATTGTATCTGGCCTGTACTGTCGTGGTCTGTGCTTTGTCTATATTAACAACAGAAGGTATTCCCCAACATCAAACTGACCATTAGGAGAATTGTTGGAGTATCACTCCATGTAGTAATACAAAAACTGTATGCTATAGCAAAATATACTCTAAAAGCCAAGAAGACACTGACTGTCTTTCATTTTCAATTGAGGAAAAATATTAAATTTCCATCCAAACATCTTTCTTTTCTTTTTTCCATGTGTACTGACTAAAGAACGTGTTGTTCGCAGCATCTCCGTTCTCATGTTTGGTCTGCTGCTCGCGTGCCTGCTGCGACTCCTGGCACACGTAGATGGTTAACCTTGGGCGGACCACCCTGTCGGCGACACATATGAAGGCGCGTTTGCAGTTATTCCCGTTCTGCATCGACTAATCGACAAACTGCATGCCGGCTCCATGTACTCACCGTCCTTTTAGCGCATTGAATAATCGTATGCCGTCTGCCGGGCCACAGATCTGAATGACATCGTCCCTGGTGAGCTTCAACAAGTCTGCTCCTGGTAATCACAAAAAGCAAATTAACACTGATGGAAAAGCCAATCATGTCCACTCAGGACTTTTAAAAGCGGCTCAGCGGACACAAAAAAACAAGAACATGAGTGAATTGGAAGAGCACTTGACTATGTTGACATATACACAATACTTGCTGCAATGTAGAGCGAGGAACGAGTTTTTACCTGAGAAATTGGTGAAGAGCCGTGAGAAGGGCGAGAAGCGGTTCCGGAGAAGCCACTGTTGAGCATCTTGTGGCGTCGCCGCAGGTAACAAATTCTTAAGAGGGAAATAAAGTCACTAGCGGCCTCAACAAGTAAACAGCAGTAAGCAGCATCACTTTGTACTTTCATGACAGTTGATTGTTTTCATGTTTCCCAATATTACACTTATTAGCCTTTCAAAGAGGAACTATAACCGTGCTTATAACTGGCGATGCTAGTCAAATGTCACCTGTACTTACGTCAGCTACTTGAACAACAGGCTCAGGCTGGTGGTTTGGTGATCCGTTTCTAAAAAGGATCAAATGGAGTGGGTCAGCAAGCAAGCAAGGAGTCACCACAAACGGCATCGAGAACATTTTTCACCCTTCTGCAACCGGAAAGCTGCTCGGTGTACTGTTGAAGGCCGGTGATGGTGAGTTGTTGACGTAGGTGACTTCGGGCCAGGGGGAACACTGTCAAGAGTCCAAAGGTTCTGTTCATGCATGGGCTCATTGTGCATTGTGGTGCCAAGACTGCGGCTCCGACCAAACAAGGAAGGTTAAAAAGGCATTTAGGAGTTGCTCACTTACATTTACAGTTCATAAATGTAAATCACAATTATTCTCAATGTCTATCGGTCACATTTTGTAAATAGCCCACTTGGTGAGTACAGAGCGATCATTTGAATCATCTTGGCAACAACAATTCTCCTATTACATTTGATAAGGACACATTTGTGGACCGCTCTAAATAAAGCTTTGATTTATTTTCATGAACATTACCTCAAGGTTATTAATACACTAACCTCTGTGAGGATTGTCGTTTCATACGAGGGCTGATATTTCTCCTTCTCCTGGGGTGCCCTCTTCTCCATCTTCTCCCTGTCCGTCTTCTGCTTTCTGTCCGCACCTTTGGGCTGAAAGAGGTGACATGAAGTCTCTGACCCGATGACACCGACTCGCACCCCAGCAAACACGTCAGGGGTTTCCACTCATCACCTTGAAAACTTTGACCTGACAGGAGGCGGAGTGGAGGTGCTCGGTGTACTCGCTGCTCTCGTTCTCTTTGAACGTGTCAATCTGGATGCGGAAAGGAACCCCTTTTTCCCCGCCGTGCTTGCGCATGGTAAATTCTGTGCTGATGCAGTGAACCTAGCATTGGTGAAAAATCAACAAGGTTCTTGCATATATATCAAAGTCAAAAACCCCTTGAAAAAAAATTGCATGCTAGACAATTCTAATTTACCGAATGGACCCGAATAATCTTGGGAAAAGCTGCGCAACGCTATCAAGAAGAGGAAGTCAATCAGGAGGATCGTGCTACCTGGATAAAAACGGAGGTTCTTTTTGACGGTTCCCAAAGGAACTCCACAGTGTTAAGCTGAGTAGGGTTAGCCCGTGGGTCGATAATGCCGACTGACATGGGCACATCTGCAACAAATCAATGCGCAACAGGCTTTGTAAATAAGGCAAGGGCAAATTTGACAACACTGTATTCCACTGCTGATGCAAATATTGGATGCTAGTCTGAAAAGAACTTAGCTTAGCTTCTGCTAACAGATTTTGTCTCAAGGAAATAATGATCTGTTCCAATAAAAGTCTGCAAAACAAGATTCTAAGGCACCCACCCAGGTCCAGAATGCGATCCCCAGGCCTGTTCCAGCGCCAGCCCTCCAGCTGCTGATGCTCTGTGTACTGAAGTCGGCGGTCGTGAAACACCACGCGAATGATGCTCTGCGTGTTAGATAGAGCACATTTGCATATTACAGACATTTGTGTGGCACTTGAGGACAACCCTGAAAAAAGGAATTAATAGATTAGTATTTATGCCCTAATTGTTGCACATTGACATGCAATACCATCTTAGCAATATGAATGAAACAGTCGTCAATTGATCAGTAACATTCTTGGCAATTAAGTATTAAAGAATATATTGAAAGTAGTCCAATGGCCACCCATAGCAAAAATAACACACACAGGCACCTGAGTAACGCACCTTAACCATTTTACCAGAGATTTCCGGAAGTTCACCAATTTTTCGATTATCAAGCATTATAATTTCGTAGGACTGCCCTGCAATGACAAGTGTACAGGGGATAACACATGGTTAACATAGAAAATCATTGCACTTTTGGATTTAAAGTAAAAAATGTGGAACTTCCATCATGGGAAACAATCTATTCCGTGACAATGGGTGACTTCCAAATTGCGCTAACATTCTCAAAGATTATGCAAAAGAAATGAACTTATTCCATGGTAAAATAGAAATCAAGTTAAACTACAAACTTTTAGATGACCCGACAAACTGCTTGTTATTAGTAGCGGTGTAACGAATGATTTAGAAAACGTGAGAGCATCAGTACAAACTAATGAATTAGTCTGATTGGTTCCATCAAAAAGTCATGAATAGGTAGCAATCGGTTTGACGTTGCTGATTATTTGGTTTTGAATTTATTCAATTGCATACTTAGATCTGGAGAGATTTGACATGACAAACCTGACAATAGTGTCACTTGTCTTTACAGTATTGACAAGTTAATGCATAATGTAAATTGATTTTCTACGTAAACCTTCTGAATCATACCAAACCAAATTGTTCCACGTCGAATAGTATCCCACTTCATGAATTCTGATACATATTATTATAGTATTATGATACATAACTTTTGCTTGCCTTTAAAACCTTTTTTTCATTAACCTTAAGATTAATTCCGTATTTCACTACCTGGGCAACGTTGGCGATTTCACACAAACTCAGTCAGACTTGGTGATTTATCACCTCACAAATGAGAGTGGCCATTATGTAACGTTTTAACTACAATGTCTGGTATCCACGTGCTGACCTTGATTGAGGTAGGTGAGTGTTTCATCATGCAGTTTAACGGCTGGCGAGGTAGCAGCACACAGAACATACTGGAAGGGAAGGATCTTGTTGTCGCTGTCCGGAGGCAAGTTGGACTCTTCTTGTTTGAAGATGGGCAGGGCAAGTACGTCGCTGAAGGTCAGACAAACACAGAACAACTGCTAGTACATGAACAGTGCAAAGTGCAACAATCGAGCGTGTATTCCTTTATTCCCTATAATCATAATCAAGTCAGTGCTAGCAAATATCTAAGTATCTCGGCTGAATCGTATTCTCAACAGAACGATTTACAATGCAAAGTGTAGCTCATGATGCAGATAGTTTGACAATGGGCAGAATATTTCACCGTATAAAGAAAGGCAAGGCAGCTTTATTTATGTAGCACATTTCATACTCAATGTGCTTCATTTAAGAGCATTTGCAAACAAAGAGTGGCAGGCATTTATAAGCAAAGCAAAGACACTGTCACTTCATACAATCAGAAATGCAGCCAAGCTAGTTGGTCGGCAACTGATGAACAGGAGATGCAGATTGCAGAACCACGCACATGCCTTATATTCCCAGATGTGAAGATTTCACAGACAGCTGCAGCTGAGTCACAAGCAATATTGTGACTGCATAATAGCAGGTTAAGTATGAGAGTCCTGCTGAGTTAAAACTGCTTCAGTACCTCATGCTGTATGCCCCTGCACCGAGCTCCTGACCGATGCCAGAGAGGCTGGCATCGAAGTCCTGGACCAGTCCGGACTCAATCACTTCGTCGGAGAGAGGCAACTTCAGAGCCCAGGCCATGATGACTTTGTGCGGATCTCAATGGGTTTTGGTTCTGATAGCACGTTTTAACCTTTGGTGAAGAAAACGAAGTTTAACTTCCAACCGTAAAAGCAGTGCATTGAACTTGCACGCATCTGTAAAGTAATGGATCACGCGACACTGTTAGCCACTTAATAAATTATTTCAATTTGATCAGTTAGCGGTCTCCATATTTTACCTTACGGCGAAGCGGAGCGCAGTTGCTTTCTAATGGTGCGAGATTTTCATGCCATCACGTCGTGCGCCGTCGCTCGAGTACTAAAATAAACATGTCGGGCTAGTCACGCTAAGCAGCTAGCAACAGCGATCCTAACAATTAGCGCGTCCTCCGAACATGAGGTGTCACGACAACATCATACAATCCATAACCCACATTTCTTTAACCGTGTGCGAGCCTAAAATTGCCGTAAAATAAAGATCGAACGATATGTTCCTTTTGTTTATTTATCTGGCCAACGAACGGAGTTACTGTAATTTCCGTGCGTGGCTCTCCTTCGTTTTGTTTTATTTGGCACAATGCTGCCCCCTCGCGCCTGGGAACCACATATAGGTTTAATCAGTGAATTTACCTTGGTACTACATATTTATTTTTGGGGGGGTAAATCAATCCCAAAAAAAGCATATTTTCACCGTTGAGTAGATCAACTGTTATGAACTGAAAATGTATCATCACAAATCAACAATTGTTAATTAGTAAAGACAGTTTATTTACATAAAAACAACTTTTTCCCTCACTTCTTGCAAAGACAGACGTTCTAGTCAAATAAGATAGTTATAGATAGCATAGTTCTATCATTTTATTTGTTTAATATAGTTTAGTTAATTTAAGGTTATTTAACAATATTGCATTTGTTTCCATAAAGCACATAGCAAGCAAACCAAACATATGGCATCTTGTTTTGATCTTCTAATTCACCATGATTCATATTTATTCTGTATAACAGCAGCTGATCTGCGTTAAAAATGTTGCTACATTGCGATATTGATAAAAATAAAAAAAATTCATGAGGCCCACCAACATGGCTATAACTTTTGCAGTAGAAAACAATATCATTTTTACCTCCTCAGGCATCAATAAAGTGCAAAGAATCCTTGATAATTAACATATATGTTCACACATAATAGGCAGTTAGTAGAAATAAAGACATACAGAACATGCAACATCTTCAAGTCATTACACAGAACTCTCATGTAATTCCATCAGTTTGATTTATACTAGAGCCACTACATTTATCTAAAATGTGTTACTGTTGTAGGGCGCTTTTGAAAGTTACATTGTTATTAACTTTATAAAATAAAAAAATCATCTAACTTGAGATGACGAGCAGTTTGTTCTCACCGAAAGACGACAGAGAAGGCACAAAAACAGCAATACGTTGTGACCAAATCATACTGGTTAATGACTAACAGTATCAAAAGTTTGCATTAGTGGCCTGAAATTAACTTAGGACTTGTACCAACTTCAAACATCAACAACTAGTAGAAAGTATATAAAAATCAACACAGTTGACTTGAGCTTTTATGATTATCAAGAAATACCAAACCGATAATTGTCCCTGACTTGTTGCGGGATTGCGTTGCAGCTGCATAGACAAGCAGCAGATGGAATCGTCCATTATGGCAATAAATTTGATACAGTGGAACCTCTGAAGTCACTCCGATTTGAAGCAATTTTGGGTCAAACTGTCCCCTTGAAAATATCAATATTATTTTTATTAGCATTTTTAAAAAGAACAGTTAAACATTGTTGACTGTCACACAAGTATAAAAATAAGTTAATCACTGGAGAACAACAGTTCTACTTTTGACACTAAATGATGTCATGCTCCACGGTTAATCGTTTGATGTACGCTGAATAGAAATCCCTGCGATGTTATCATTATCTCGCATTCAAACTTTGATATTTTGTGTGACTTTGGGAGTCATTTTTTCCAAAAAGAACATTAAAGTGTTCCACTTTAGAGGTTCCACTGAACTCAATAACAAACAACAATGCCACTTAACAAATTGACGTGACTTACCTGCGTGTATGTTGCCATTAATAGAAGGACCGTACACACTCGTACACTCAGCCTTAGAACCCAGGAACTCACTTTAGTATTGTAGCACTGAGTCTTAAATAATGTGTAACTTCATGTTGGGGTATTTACAACAAAATTTGCAAATTCCATTTTCTACTGGACCTGGAAAATGTTAATCTTGCTGGTGTTTTTCAGCGTCTGTCGTCGGTTGCAGAACCAAACCCGCACCACCTCTCGGTCGTAGTTTAGCTCCTTTGCGATTTCCGTGATCTCTTGCCCTGTGGGGAGCGAGTTCTTCTCGAAGTAGGAGTTGAGGACTTCGATGGCTTGAGGCGTGAAACTGGTGCGCCGCTTGCGTTTCTTCGATGGTTCGCCGCCGACAAACTCCATCAGGTTCTGCTGACCTTTTTGGTTCCAGTGCTCGGCCTCGGCAAGCCACTTCTCCAACACTGGCTTCAACTTCTGGGCACTCTTCGGGGTGATGTCCAGCTTTTCAAACCTGGAGCGAAAAGACTTTTCATTAAGGTTGTTTTTTTTTTTTGATGCATTGATGTACAAATGGTTAATGACACTGACTCATTTTCTGGTTAACAAGTGATCAACTAGCTCAACATAACAAAACAAAGCTTGCTGTTACAATTACATGTAAACGCACAAGTCAGACTGTCGTGAAGCTTTACCCGAAAGATGAATAACTTTTACACACTGGGAGAATTTCACTGCAAATCTTCAGTTTTAACAATAAATTTCCCTGTTTTAATAAAGATGACAAAATAAGTGTAATTCACCTGCAAATGGCGGATTGGCTGTAGGCCGGGCCCTCTGTGGCAGTCAGTGCCTGTCCCACTTGAGTCTGCGTCAATCCCAAGGATAGCCGCCGGATTTTGAAATTCTTAGCAAACTCACGAATTTCTTCCAGATTGATGCCTTCCTCATTGCTGGCAGCCTGATGGGGCTCTGCCGGACGGTGGCGGAATACACATGGTACATAAAACTGATAGTGATCCATGTTTGCACAAGAGGGCAGATGTACGTACTGCTGACAAGCTGGCCCACTTTAGCCATCTCGCCGCAGGTGATGGGGAGCGATGAGGATGGCGAGGTGGAGCTTTTGAGTACCGACGGCTGCGGGGCGATGACAACCGGCAACTGCGTGGCAGCTGTTGCCGGCGCCTGCGAAGGATCATGTACAAACAGAACAAATCAGTCACATTTTGCAACCCAAAGATGCAAATTAGGCAAGATACAGCATCATGTGTACCTGTGAGGTTGGTTTGGAAGGTGCGGGTGACACTGCAGCTTTGGGCAGAACAGCGGCAGAAGCCGCAACCGCTCCGTTCCCGACCGCAGCAAAAATCTGACCCTGGGTGTTCAGCAGCAACTGCGGGGTGACCGTCTGGACCTGCAGACCCTGGAAGGGGAGGGTCGGAGTGGCAGCCCCCCCGGCCAGGGAGGCCGGGTTCACCAAAAAAGGAAGAGTTCCTATAACCTGAGAACAGATGTCGAATAGGAAAAACATAAGCAAACAACTTCTGATTAGCAGGGATTAGAAACGATCCGTTAACACTAAACTTTCTTTTTAAGTAGCAATAACAACATCTTATCATGATCACGTATTATTTGGGAACCAGACATTGGAAGTAATGTTTCATTTAAAGGGAACGTGACATTGACTTTTGAATTGCTTCTATTCAGATATCTATTGGATATTTGGAGTGACTGCCCACCGATCAAGTGTGACATTAAATAAACAAATAAATATTTTCTTTACTGTCGATTCCTGAAAATGTCTCTGTCAGGGAGCCATTCTGAAATTGCGGTTTACATTATGTGAGCCACTCGCACCAAGTTTTCAAGGTCATGATGAGGAAGTTTGTCGAGAGATGGCTGGAGACCAGCGACAGACTTTAAGGAACCACTGGAACTGTTTTTCAATGTCAAGAACAGAGTGCAGTGAACTTTGCGAGTGCTGTCTTAGAAGTACGTAATTGGGAATGTACTTCCTACGAACGCTTGCCTCTTTTATCTATTCCCTTCAGCCTTAGGTTCAGACCAACCTGGCCCTGTGTGGTTGTTAGGATCTGGCTTGTGATGCCCGCCATGTTGGACATGGCATTGGTGATGATGGGACTGGAGGTGAGGGAACTGAGAAACTGGGTCTGTGCTCCCAAAGATGCAGCATTGATCTGAGGACAAAAAAAGCACATTTAAACAAAAAACAGAAAATTCAAAAAATACGCAATAGTTGGGGTGAATCTCAGTTTTGTCTTCCTCACCAGTGCGGGATTGATGGAGAGTCCAGCCGTCTGCAGCGCAGCCACCGATATGTTGGACTGGGCCACGGTTGCGGCTGGTGTGGCTTGAGCAGCTGCCTCTTGGGCGGCAGAGATGATCGTAGCTGGTGTGGACTGAGACGTCAAGCCGCAAGTTTGCTGGATGGAACCTGCCGGAGCCTGGAACACTGCCTGCGTGCTGGTTTGTAGAGGAGCCTGAACTGAATTTAGAACTGTCGCAGCTGGGGGGGGATATGACCAAACATGATTATTTGAATCAATATTACAGGTGATCACACTTTTTCATATTTCAGGGACAACATCTACTACTATGAGTCAGGTTTTCAGGGCAAAACTAAACTGAACTAATAAACAATATTATCATCGTTTACCGTCATCATGACCATTACCTTGAAGGCCAGCAAAGGGCATCTTAAGGAGGTTAGCGGGTTGCGTGGCGGCAGCAGCGGCGAGTCCAGACAGTGTGGCCACATTGGTAGTGGGCAGGGTGAGAACAGCCAGACCGCCCTGGCCACCGATGGAACCTGCCATGCTGATGGGGATGAGCAGGGGCTGGCCCAGCGAGCCTGTCTGGGCCAACATGCCAGTCATCAGAGTGGCCAGATTTTCTTGTGATAGAACCTGTGTGATAAAATAGCACACAAACTCAGATGATGTCAGTACAGAGCAGTAACACACAATGTATATATTTGGGGGGCTAGAAGAGTCATTTAGGTTGAAACTACTTTATTACGGCAACAATGTTAGTTAGCACAACAAAGCAAGCAAGCTTTTTTGCTCCACAAATATTTTAAGAGTTTTTACTTATAATTTTAAGTGAGGGACAATACATGGGAAAATTAGTTCTATGGGCTCTTATTTCTTTGTTAAAAATGCGGGCAATTTTCACACCAGCAAAACTTTAGTTGAATTGCCCAATTTAAAATTTTATTCATTTTGTTTTTAATTTATTTAGTTTGTTGCCTTGAAATTTTGAGGTCACCCAACTTTTGTTTACATTGTGCAAAATGGATGCATGGCTAATATTCCTTTTGATTACTTTAATAATGATTACCTGCGGACAACCTTGCACAGTGACGGGCACGGTGGCCATGGGAGGCTGCGGCAAGGATACACTGATGGGTACCGTTGGACCGAGGGTATGGACAGCGTGAGCTGGAGCTTCTCCTGATGATGCTTGCTGTTTGCCAGCTACTGTCGGAGCACATCGGGTGAGGTGGTGAGTTTGGCGCATTTCTTTCAAGTGCAAATTGAAAATCAAAAGTGTGGCTGGCTTCAGCTTACCGACTTCCTCAGTGTTCTGGGATCCAGCATTGTCATTGCGTGGGCGGGAACCCTCAGGTTGAGCCCCTCCCCCCTCTGTTTTGCCCTCACTTGTCTTCCCTTCAGGTACCGATGAAGACAGAGACGCATCAACCCCGACTTCTAACACACGAATTGTCTCGTGGCCAGACATCACGATGACCTGAAGACAAAGAGATGGTCAGATACGAAACAGAAGGCGGACTCATATTTTATTCTGTTCTATTTATCATTTGGAATTCGGAAAACTCAATCACAGTTAGTACCCAAGAGAGGCCTTTATGCTGCCTTCAAGAGAAGCTGAAAAGTGGGAAATATCACACTTGGAGCTTACAAGGCCTAACCTGAAAAGATTTGAAAAGTTGAAGATAAATGGAGAACGACAGAGACAAGTCGTGGAACGCTCAAGGCTAATGATGTCTCAGCCGCCATACAACTCAGAGTTGGAGGAAATTTTGGGGGAGGAAATTCTAAAGTTTTACCGTCAATATAGAAATGAAAACAAAACACTTACTTCAAGGAGTAATTTCATCGAAATATTAGAATTATTAACAATCCAAAAGATTCATTATTATGTTCATCGCTGGTTCACGCAAATTTGAAGTCAAGGGGAGCAACTGTGGCGCATTTGTCTGATTTCCTTGTGTTTACATGTTGCCACTAACTCAAGAGCATTCAGTCTGACTTTGGGATACTTGATTTGGACAGTATTTCCTGCCAAGTTCCCTTCAGACTAATTTGATTCTAAGGAAATGCAAATATGAAAGGTTGAGAATGAGAAGCGAGGTGATTGGAGAACAAGGTGCACACAGAGAGGGAGAGAGAGTGACAGATGGACAGACAGACGGACAGAGAAAAGAGGATGCATACCTGGTTGCCTCTGGCAGGGAATTGCAAATGGCAGGATTTAAATGGCTGAAAAAAGACTTCTGCGCTCAGACAGTGAACAGCTAAAGGAAGACAAAGAAGCCAAGCATGTTAAAATACAAATAAGGAAAGCATGAGTGCAGCAACATAAACAAACACAAACAATGGAAAGCATCAGCCAACGATCAGCTCAAGCAGTGCTTTCTTTCAAACATCCCTTGGCACACCAGTAAAGAGAGAGAAATGCTTCCCATCCACACACACACACACAACAGCCATTTTTAGCCCATGAAAAAAGCAAAGGGCTGCAGGGTGGAATTTATCATACATAAAGCATACAAAGTAGGACAGCGAGTCAACGACTATGCTGTTATTTTCACATTTTGGCTATAGAGCCATCTATGTAAGCTTTAAAGCAGGGCTGTCCAAACTGTTTCTTTAAGAAAAATTAACAGGTATACAGACCACTTTGTTAATTTATTCAACTAGGGTAAAACCAACTGATCTGCATCGATACAGAAAACACATATTAAACAATAGTATATTGTATAATTGTATATGTTATACATACATATATGCATGCATATATACAGTAGGTATGTATCACAGAGACAGCCCTGATATGAGTTTTAAATCATATCCTTCTGGCGAATGACTATTACATGTGTCATTTGCAGCACTAGGTTTGCGTTACTGGTAGCAGTCTAGAGTGGTTAAGATCCTATTTGGTTGGCAGGACTTTTTGGTGTTCTGTCATATGGAGTTCCACAGGGATCTATTTTGGGTCCCTTGCTGTTTTCATTGTATTTGCCACCCCAGTGCCCCGAGGTTCTATCCCACGTAAACAGGGCATTTCCTTTCACTGCTATACGGATGACTGTCAGCTCTATGTCCAGCTGAGCGAAAATGACCTTAAGGGTCAACAATCAAAAATGCTAAACTTGTTTTAATATTTGCAATCACAAATCCTTATGAACACCCAGTTCAGCAGAGTCACTAACTCCGTGATGTGAAAGGGACATGAAATGAAGCGATCTGAAGCTTGTGCTGTTGCTGGACACAAATAGAGGCGCAACTGGCTATGTTGAATGTTTGCATAAAAGTCTCACAAGTCATTCACCATAATAAAAATGTCAAGGAGATAAATTTGCAATGTAGTTACCAAATACATCTGGATTCCTCTTTGTGTTCTATTACTACTATTGTATTTTTGGGACATATATGGATGCCTGTTGCACTCTGGTGCCTCTAACAAGTCAGTGTTGATACTGACAGAGATCTGGTTTGATGGAGGAGAGTCACAGTAGTTGGTGTGTGTGTGTGTCTGTGTGTGTGTGTGCAGTCTCATTCTAAGTAGTGTTCCGTATGTGTCCACTGAAAAGTGCACGTCTAAAAAATGACCCTGATGGAATTTTAATGAACTTGCTCTGAGTTCTGCATGTGTTCTGCATGTAAATCTCAACTGGCTGCAGAAATGGAAGATAGTCTTTGTAAATTGAGTTACCTGCTCGTTGACAGCAAGCGGGGCATCTCTGACGGGAAGGTCCTGAGACTTCATGGCTTGGCTTGGCTGCACCACCTCTATCCTCCTGCGCTGCAAATGAGTTAAATCGGTCTATTTGAATATATGCATTTTGATGGAATTGCATGGAACGTTTAGTATTCTTGGCTATTTATGGGGCAGACTATTGAGAGGGACCTATAAACAGGCCCCACTGTGTTGCACTTGGCTGAAGAGGAGATGGGGGCTGGAGGACTTCCACTGATGGCGGGCATGAAGCGAATGGAAAAAAAAATCAAAGCCCAAAAATGAAATTGTGGTGCTCCTTTTCCCGCCACCGGTGTGCAGTTAAGACATGCGTGTGTGCCAAAAGTTTATCGGGTGTAAATGGTCTCGTCGCTATGCCACCCCTCCCCTCCCCTCCCCATCCGCCATTCGAACCAATAAAAGTCTCGTCGGTCACTTTAGGACATCATTACGAGACTGCCATATTCACCGTCATGAATCGGTCTCTCTTTATCATAAATATATAAATTATGCTAATGCAGAGCATTGCATATTAACCCAAAGTCATTTCCTGTCGCAGTTTGACAGCTTCGCGCGAACCAGGCGACAAGAATCGTGCTTTTAAATGGTATTATTTTTGTTTGTTTGTTTTGTTATTTTTCAACGGCCAACTTACCGGTCCAAAAATGTCCTTGTCACAGTTTGGTTCAGTCGCAGCTAATTAAAAATGCATCTCAGCTCCCAGACAGGCGCAGTGGCTGCACACACAAAAGCCATTTGCATTGATAAGAAGGAGGGCTGCAATGTTTTGGGGGATCTGGCCTCTCGTCTCGCCTCGCCGCGATGCCAACACTTCGGCTCATCCCCCCCACCCCCCAAAAAAGCCTCCAGGCGCCTCACAAGATTCCATGTGAGGCACAAACTCGGTGGGAATCGACAGAAATGTGCGCTTTTTGCCACTACGTCATGAACATAATTTATGCAAGAAAAAAAATATTGCATTGAAAATGTCTGCCGTGAGTTGAGAGGCGCCGTGGCGCTCTTAAAGGGCCAGCGCACCAAATGTGGTCCAGACAACAGCTCTTACAGTGATGCGTAATTTGATCACAAACTCATCTCTATTATTGTTTAACTTTATTTATTTTATTATAAATGATTTAATTGTTATAACAGCAGATGTGATGCAATAAAATACAGGCAATCAGTTAGATTCACATGGGGTTGTGGCTATTTTAGTTTTTCAGTATTAATCTTATGAGATGTGCAAAAAATAAAAAAACTGTATCGAACAGGACGTGTTTGCATCCCAGTAGGAAGGTCAAAGGTAAAACGCTCACCAGTTATTGAACATTGCGATAACCTTCAGGGAAATGAAACTGCAGTTGTTTATCTGTACAAATATCTCAAATTAAACTCAATTAAAACTGGATTTTTTTTCTTCCAAAGTTTTCTTTTTCTTTTGAAGTGAAAAAACACCTTCTCACTGCATTTTTGTTCAAACCCATTTTAAATTATGGTGACCGTTCATATTTGAGTGCTGCAGATCAATGCCTGAGAAAGACTGACTGTGTATCATTGTTTTCTGGGATTTATTATTAAAGGTAGTGTCTTGACACATCCTTGTGAATTGAATTCTCAAGTGGCATGGGATTATATGTTCACCAGGAGGTTGGGCCATTCTTGGACTACTGCCCCCTTTCTATTTGTAACTTATTCATACCGAGAGGTCTCAACTCAACTCATCTTTGTATAGTTAAAACAACCACTGCTGCATACAAATTGCTATAAATGGAGTAACAAAATAAATTATGCAAGACCAAAGACAGTGAAAACAGTAAATTAATAAAACAAATATACAAAAATATTTGAATCAATTATCAACCAATCAACCTGATCTCGCATTCACTCGTCACCTCCACCATTAACCAATAGAGGGCGCTCCAACTGAAAACTAAGCAGCCGCGCTCCACCGCCGAACGAGATCAGTTGACGTCACCGCTATCTACAACAACAAGAAGCAGAAAAACAAGGAAGTGGATTATTGCTATTCACCGCTGTAAACCTCTTCGTTTGAACGACTCTGTGACGAGATAAGCAGAGTCCCCAGTGATTGTCTGACATCCTCCACATTTCGAACCGGACTGTGACAATGAACAACAAAGGTATTTTACCCGCTCATATTTCTTAGTTTTTTCTCCCTGTCAGCGGCTTGCTATGCGTCGCCAAGGCTAAAGGTAGCAATGCTAGTTGTTTTGGACAACCGGGGGTGGTTACATGACAATACATGGCCGTCGGAATTTCTGTGGAACTCGTTGAGTGTCAGTGCTTTACAATGTCAGAGTAAAGGTTAAAACACGGTTTAGTTCAAACGAACAAATGCGGGATCAAATCATGCCGTATTGCTTAGTATTAGGCGAAATTGTGATATTGTAGTCGGGTTTGGACGAGCTGATTTTGGTTTCATTTTCCCAGAATAGCAAGTGAGTTGTCATCAGTGTGAGTTTTTGTGATATTAATGTTTGGCGGTTTCCTAATTGTTCTCATGATACAATAAATATACATTTAAAAACGCACATTTATAAAAAAATAAAATAAAAAAAAGGCCCCAACATACATTTAAATGATTACGTAAATACAGAGGTTACCGTAATCGTATTTCTCTGACATTAAATGGATAAGCATGTAATTGTTCAGTCTGATAGATAAGGTTAAGACTTTTTTGGTAATAAAATTAGAACTTTTCTCAACGGGGCCTTTTCAAAGGCCATGGACAATGACAAAAGCAAGCTCCATCATTTTTCCAACATTCTCATGTTTGATTTGCCCAGCATGTGTATGTTCAAGTTTGGTGTTGTGTTGCAGGGTCATATCCACAGCAGAGTGTGTACCCTCAGCAGAGCACTGCCCCCGTTTACCCCCCTGCTATGCAAATATCTCCTCAGGCGCCTCCTTATACGGACACGCCTCCCGCATACTCTGAGGTAACCATAGCGATGGCCGAGATGATCCCGATTGTGAACTTGTTAACCACTTCTTGTATCTCTCCACAGATCTACCACCCTAGGTATGTGCTTCCCCACCAGGTGACCGGCCAGGTGCCTCAGATGTCCTCCCCCTATGTGGGCACTCAGGTCTACATGCCCATGCAGCCGCAGATGCCCGTCGGAGCCATGGCCCAGAACGTCCCCCTGGCTTATTATCCTATGGGGGCCATGTACCCGCCTGGTTCCACGATGATGGTTGATGGTGGCTTCGACGCCGGCGCCCGCTTCACAGCTGGAAGCAGCGTTTCCATTCCGGTAAGTGTTCGTCCTCATCTTGTTGACGTGTTGTCTTTCATGGACCGATTCAAAGAAATACAGTAAAGAATATTCTATTGGAGACTCATGGGAGTGACTGATGGTCTAATCTACTGTGCCTCAGCCCCCACCCCCTGGGCACGCCCCAAATGCAGCTCAACTGGCGGCCATGCAGGGTGCCAACGTGGTCATGACGCAGCGCAAGAACAACTTCTTCTTGGGCGGCTCCAGCGGAGGTTACACCATCTGGTAACAGCAGATGCTCCCTCACGCCTAAATCCAATGCAGCGCCTCCCCCCTTCCCCAACATCACGTACCCCCCCCTCCCCTATCCTCCTTAGGCTGCTTAGCCACAATACTGATATCACCTAATGGAATGTAATGTTTTTGAGCCCTTGTGAAAGGTACAGTACTCCACTTATAACTTAGCCATTAAGTGACCAACAAGTATTTAATGTTGTAGAATCCATCCCATCATTTTCCATTGCGTCGAGCTTCAGTTTTAGTTTAGGTCATTCCAGGTTCACAAGAATGGTGGCCTGTGTTTTGACACTAGTGGTTAAGTAGGTAGCTAAACTTGATAGATTTCGCAAGGCTTACGCCATAAGATCAACTTAAAGCCAAAGTCAAGTCACACATTTTCTTTTCAATATTATCTTCTATCTCCTACCAGTTTAAACAAAGGTAAGCTGTGATGGTTGTTATCTGAGAGCCATAAGGCACTGATATAATTTTCAGTCGCAGTACAAGACAAAATGGCCGCTCCCCAGAGATTGATAAAAACAGAAAACAGGTGGATTTTCTGCTTAATTCATACTCTACAAACGCATTAATCAAAAGACCATGTGAAAGGGCATAAACCATATATTGTGATGAAAATCTTTGACTTGACTACACCTTTAGGAGATCAAAATGTGGCAACAACATCAAATACCAACCAATCAAGACAACTCCAGCTTGGTTTGAAAAAAATAACATTTGAAAGCCGTGTGTCTGATAAAGTCTTCACAAGAGGTGTTCAACTGGTCTTCCACTTTTTTTTTTTTCTCAAAGGCCATTTTAACAGATATCAGACCAAATTATTTTTTGGAAACATCAGCATCACAAGAAACTGAAGGGTAAAGTCAAATTGGTGATCAACAGCATTTCAGACACATTTCTGCCTCTCAGCAGCACAAATCTGCTGTAAAGATGCTAAACTGCTGCTTGTTTATTAGAATCGAGTGCAGGTTAAATCCACTTTTAAATTATTTTTGACCAACCAGTTGAAACTGACTGCTCTAGAGACTAAAATATCATACTTGAAGCAGCTTCTACAGAAAAGACAGTAGGCAATGTCACATTCGTGTAGTGTTTAATAGTTGAGCTGCTTAATGGTGAAAGTGAAATGCAATTACAAAGTTGAACGCAAAAAAATCCCCACTTGTCTTTTTTCTTTCTTTTTTTTTAGTGTAGTAAACTAATGTTCCTATAAATACCAGTATGACTATCACAAGAAATTCTCAAGAAAAAAAAATGCATTGAAGTAGATAAAACTTAAGCAATGTGAATTAAAAAAGAAAAAGCAAGTTGCATTTAAAGAGCTTAAAAAGAAAGAAATACTAAAATGCACTTGCCAAAAAGTGGTTTACTGTACCTTGTTGGGCGACGTGTAGATTTAACATAGTCAAGTGCCAAAGAGCACTGGGGATCGAGCCCCATTTCAAGAAACAAAACGTTCAAAGGAAAATGGAAAGAGATTCAAGTGAGTTGACTGCGACAGGCTGGTTGGTGTAACTTTTGTAGTTTATTTTCTTTCTGTTTTGATGTCGGATACCCAGAGTTTATACAAAATGTCTGAAATGTGCTTATTTGTGCAAGCTAATTCATTTAGTACTCGTTTACTTTTTCTTCTGGTTTTCAATTTGGCACATTTGAAAAGGTTTCTGTTGGTGAACCTTATTCATTTGTTTAAAAAGAACAACACTAAGTCAGTTGTACCAAAGAAAATGATTTATTATATCAACTAATCAGTTAATGTGGGATTTTTCATAATTGTTCAAAGTTGTGCATTTCATCATTTTTAATTTGCACATGATTACTAATTAAAAAAAAAAAAGAGGATGCACTGCTAAACAAATGACAAATTCCAGACAACGGGTGGTTGGTTATTTTTTAGTCATAGTTTTGTGTGTGTGTGTATATATTTAGAAAACTGTGAAATATTGTGCTAAGAGGCTTTACTGCTGTCTGCGTTAATAATGCGCCTTTTTAATAACATCCAATCAGAAAACAACTAGCGGCATTTGTGTTTGCTGACTAGTTGATATTTTACTTAATTAATGGGTAATTTTTTTATTTTAAATGAGCCTATGGGCCAGGTAAATATGTATCCTTAGAAATATGAGGTGAAATTGAGGGGAAAAATATTGGGGATCGTTCACAAACTGGGATTAACCAATCACCACGCTGTATCCGTGTTTGTGTCAAAGGATGTTTTAGATTATTAGACGATGAAACCCGTCAGGATGTTGGAAATTTGACCACATTTCCACCTACTAATCAAGATCCTAGAAGGTCAGATGAGTCAATTTAAAAAAAAATTAAAAAGCCCACCAATTTCCCTGACATCCGGGAGTAGATAATTGCCGGTTTCCAGCACTCGTTTCTCACAAGATTTGAAGAAAAATGCACTTCTGAGACTCTTTTGTTTTAGTCTGTATGCTGAATTTTGCATTGTTACGACACTATCTGAACAGGAAGTTGCTCTTTGTAGATGTTGTCCACTGGGTGTCCGACTAACCGTGTTCAGGTTTTGGCTGCTGTAGCCAGAGGATGGGGGAAAAAAGCTCGCCCGCTACCTTTATCAAACATGCGGTTGCCGTGGAAAGGGGTCATTCGAACTAACGTTCTCATGCTCAAGAGGGCCCACAGCTTCCAAAACTTGAACTGTCCTCTTTAGTTCAGTGTTTTTTCTTCTTTTTGTAACGGTGGTGCCAGCAATATGAAGTACTTCCTGTACGAGTGCAGCTGTAATGCCAACCGCAGCCCGACAGACTTCTTCTCTGTTAAAGGATCAAGGACATTCCTGGTTCAGGGATTCTCTTTCCGATGTTTTGTAAAAAATAAATAAAAAGAAAAAAGACGCCGCGCTAAAGCGATGACGGACTTATTATGCACATTTTCTGTCTTGAGATGGCTAAAGGAGACGAGCGTCAACGACTTAGGTGCACTTAACTTTTTTATACTAAACTTAAAATTTAAGTGTAAGTTTAGAATAAAGGTTATTTTGGACATTTGAGAAGTTGTTTAAATTTATTCACATATGTAATGTATTCAAAATGGGGCACACTGCTAAATAAAGGACATTTGTTTTTTTGTAACGTGATGAGAGAAATCATGTCATTTTTTTCATTTGAGTTCCATTTAGTGAAAATGAATGTGGGCACAGGAAGTTGTTTTTTTTTTTTTAAACCTATCTGTGCATCCACTGTGTTGGCAACCACTACGTAATTATGTTTGATACTCTAAGTAAATGTCTTGTTTACATTTAGTTGCTCTGGTTCCAATAAGATCAGCTCAAACAAAAAACACTGTACATGCTTGTAGGCTCATTCAGTGTGATCGCATGGGGGGGATCCTGTAAAAGAACTTAGATCTGTTCAGAGGACATTTTGTCAAATAACCTGAATGATTGAGTGGAGCTTATTGTTTGCTTATTATTATTATTATAAAAAAGAGAAAATGGTTAGTTTTCAAACCTTAAAAATAACACTAAGGGTTTTCCTGATCCCCCCACATAAAATAACACTTGAAAGGTTTTCCAATTCTGCCAAGAAAATGACAAAATTTTTCAAAAACATCTATTTTTATTGCCTTCCATATTTATGTCAAACATGGAGGTCAAATTGAAGTGAGTCAGTAACCATACAAAACATTTTTTTTTTAAAAATTGTAACATCTAAAACAGGACAGAGTCTTTCTCTACCCCAAGAGGCACGTTTGATAAATATTGCAGCACACTTACATAATAGAGATCACGCTTTAACATCCTTCCACCCATTACAAGTCCCAAAGTACAAAACCACTCAAAATAATTTTCTTTGGTTTCACACACCCACAAAATTTTCTTCAGATAGGCTTACTTCAGGTGTTTTTTTTCTGAGCCTCATTTCCTCCCACTCCTCAGTGAAGTTCAGTCTCTCAAATAAAATATTCCTTCTTTTCGCTGGCAGCCTGGTTAGCAGGATCCTCGTCGGGGTCCTCGCCGGGGGCCTGCTCTCCTGTGGTCCTGTAGTCCCCCTTGTTGTGGCACATGTAGTGATACACCAGGACGGCCAGCAGGACCAGCGTCAGCACGATGAGTGTCGATACCACTGGGGGTCGGGGGCGCACAAGAGGGATTCACACACGCGGGCCAGCCCATGGCTACCACTCAAGTAATCACAGTAATGAGAAGATATTTACCTGCAATGACTGTGGTGTTTGGTTTTAAGTGGTCTGTAGATGTCACTGCTGTAACTACGATGAAACAAGACCATGAGCTCAGTGGAGGCTGGCAGTGTCGTCACTGACTGTTGTTCTTGTCATAGTTCTCACAATGTTTGATTAACTGCTCTTGACACCCTTGGTCAACCTGTTTGATGGATCCATCGGCTATGTCCAATGCTTGTGCAATAGCTCTGATATCAATAAATACCATGAAATAAAAGCTGGGATTCTGAAGTATGAGGAAGTGACCTCACTGTTTCAATACCTTCAGAGGGGTGAGTTGGTGGAAAAGGATTTGCTTGTCATTGTGTTCAGTTGAAAAATACAAAATCTCTCTTGCCAATAGAGAAACTCAGTCACGAAATCAGCCAAGGCTATTTTTTTTTTCTTTTCTTAAATTTCAGTCTTGTTGTCTGGGCTTCAATTAAGGTTTGCGCTTCAAAACATCTTCCAATAAGAACGCCATCTTTGTTGTTAATGACAGTTCAGGATCACCGATCAGATCTGTCGCCAGCTCTATTTTGATTGTGACTATTATATATGATGATTCCATACGTGCATTTCAAATTTGAGGAGCTTCAATCATGTGGCTTGACAATAGCAATGAGGCAACCCAAAAACAAAGAGGCAGCATATGTAAAGGAGTCTTACTGTTTTCTGTTGTGTTGGTGAAAGGGGGGAGCGTCGCCATGTTGAAAGCTGAAAGACCAAATTAAAAGTTGCTTGTTTCATAAATAACAATGAGGGTTCCAACAATGCACATTTCATCTGCATTTTACAGAAATTCCCCCAAACGTCAATTTTCTACACTGCAGAACCCTGACAGGTTATCTTTCTTGGTAGCCATCTACTAAAAATAGAAAAAAAATTGATTTCAGTTTATGCTAAAATGTTGTGCTCACTGCTTCAAACTTTTTTTTTTCCAAACTATCTGTTCATTTGGCCATTTAACCAATGGACTGGACAAAACAAACATTTTAATTTCCACAATTTATTCAAAACAGGATATACAATTTCAAATTGACAGAGAAGAAAACGCACAACCGATTCAATTACTCTTTGGGTTCATGTGAGGAAATGAGCAAAAATGTTGATCACTGTTTAACAAAGTAACAGTTTTTCCAAATAGTTTTTAAATTCAACAAAAAGGTAACACTGGTCAACTTGTAGTTGTTGTTTTTTAATCGAAGATGAGAGTTAAATTTCCTTGGTTACTTTTTGTGTGGACTAATTCCGAACCTGCCCTTGTTTTTCTCGTGCACAACAGGTTTGGATGGAACAATTTTTTAGTTTTCTTTTTTTTTTCGCCATGTTAATTCATATTCTGATGGTGAAAACAATGTACGCTATTTGGGAATTGTTGACCCGAGTCTAACGTTCAAGCTTAAGTCACTTTTTGTCAAATGTGTTCAGACAAAACCAACGTTGGTAGCCAAATAAACATACCAGGGAACGTCAACATCGCCGTTTCCGTTTGTTAGAGCCATTCCCCAAATTAGGCGGACTTTCGTTGTTATTCATTAAATGTGAAGTCAAAGACATTAAATTACCTTCGAATTCATTTAGCAGTTAGCTAAAAAGACACATAAGTGACTTAAACAAAAAAAAAAAGCAAACAATTCAGGAGCAAACTAAGATCAGCTCAATATTTAGCATTCAGCACGGCTGCACGTCTCCGATCTTACCTGGGCGCGTGCCACCAACAAACAAGCAAGTAGCCGTCCGTTTGCCGGAGTTTGCACACTTAGAGAGTGGAGAAAAATGTGACTCACTCCTGGCAAAACTATCTAAAGTCTCGTCTAGCGTCAAGAACAGCTAAGCCGACTGAAAGAGCCGTCTTGCTATTATTTCGGCGTTGTCCAACTCGTTTTCAAAGCGCTCGTGACTTTCACAATGAGCGCACCGTGCACGAGCATTTTCAGCCCCTCCCTCTTCAATGTACAAAGATCGTTCATAAAGATGTTGCACTGCTACCAAGTCAAAACGTGGGGCCCACAACTATCCGTATGAGCGCTTACAAGCCCCACCCATCGTTGACGTCCAAAGATCGCGTGTCACAAAGATCACCACTCCTGAGCTTCGATGCGGAGTGGACTATTTTGAGTCATCGATCATCTACATTTTCTTGTTCGCGGCGCAGCACTAATGTCGTGATTACTATAATTATATTACTATACTGTAACTTCTAGGAAATAAAATAGTATACAACAAATTAAATTCACATTTTTTAGTCGGCTATTTCGATAACACAAGGAATATAATTTGTGTCACACTAGAATTACTGCAAACAAGCCACTATAACAACATACACATTTAAAAAGTCACTCTGGACTTTTAAATCAACTCTTTTAGAAGTTGATAGCATGAGGAAATACAATTTTCCGCCTTATTTTTACTGAACTTCATCCGAAGCATAGTTGCAAATTAAAAATGAGAGAAAAAATAGAATGAAGACACCACATTACAGGAGGATAATCTTTTAATCTTTTACTTGAGGCAGAAAGAATCATCAAACACAACCACGAGGCTAACGCTTCTAATAAACTTTATTTTGAGAAGTGGGTTGATTTTTGCCACGAAAACTTCTATGAATCTAGCCAAGTAGTGCACAATTGCACACAATTCATTTAAAAAAAATAGCGGGATATATAGTGCTTGTCGTCATGAGGACCAGGGGTGACCTGGAGATAACTGGGCAACAAGAGGGGTACAACCTTGTCTGGTCGCCAGCTAAACGCAGGCCCACAGAAACAACTATTCACGATTTCGAGTCTTCAATGCATGTTTTGGGGATATGGGAGGAAGCTGGAGGAACTGGAAAAAGTCTACACAAACACAAAGAGAATTTGCAAACTCACACAGGATGGGCGGTGAAGAAATTTGAACTCATGACCTCTCAACTGTGAGGCAGATATGCTAAGCACTCACTGATACCATGTTGCCCTAGCACAGTCCATTTCGACTCAGTTCTTGCTTCATTTCAATTTTACATGATTATTGTGTCCATCCATATATGAAGATCGGCAGATGTGCATTTCACAAGATTTAACAAATTAGCAAACTACTTATTGCCTTCGTTTAATACTCGCTTGGAATTGTGAATTAACATCTATCTTAAAAACTGACAAAAACAAGCACTAAAATATTACATTTTTACGATTGTGTCCGTGCCGTGTGTCTAAAAAAAACCAGACAAAACTATAAAAAGATGCTGAGAATGCGGGAGGGTGTTTGACAACAGATGTAGTCTTGTTGCTCCTTCCTCTGCAGCTGTTGGCTTCCATCGTATCACCCTCAGCTGTTCATAACCACATTTAACATGAAAGTCAAGCAGACAAAATGGGTAAAAGCCAGCCTGTTTACTGTGACAAGCACAAACCTTGAGGCATGGACTTGTTAGACATCTGTATTCTTGGAGCCTGCAGAAGCCACCTAAAAGGACAACAGTGGTATTTTTTAGAAGAAATAAAATACTAACAAGGAATTATCAGGGAATCTTAAACACTCGTGTGTGTCGGCATGATCTGATATGGTAAGGATTGGCAACTGGTGAACCAGTTGACAATTTTGCGTGGCCCCTTCTACAGGGACTTTATATGTATGTGAATTTGCTGTCCAAGGGAACAACTTCTAATTTTGGACACGTTTTGTATGGACTGTGAGGTGTGTAAAGCAAACGTTAAACCTTGTTCAGCTCCTCAGTGTTCAATCCTGGAACTTCTCCATTCTCCAGTCCGTTGGACTTCGGAGTATTGTGGCCGTCGCCTGAGTTGTTGATATGCAGCGAATCGCAGTCTCCTGCTGTCAGCTGGAGCTCTAAACTCTCAGAGTCGCACGAGTTGTTCAGCTCACTGCTGCTCTCGCTCGGTGGAGCATCTTCTTGCTTCTCTTCTGTTTGTGCGGGACTCTTTGCTTCAGATTCTTCTACCTGCAAACTCTTCTCCTTCTCCTCTTCCTCCTCTTCCCGATTGGTGTTTTCTTTTTCTGACTCAGGCTTGTCCGCAGCATCCACAGGATCCTCTTGGATGCAAAGATCATGGATTTCAATGTGGCTTGACCCACTTGACTCAGTGGTCATCTTCGGTGGAGGCGACAGCAATGAGGCTGCGACAGCGCTGTTCTCTCTGGACAGACTACTATGGCGAGGTTTTTCTGGGGACCTGAAACTAAATCTCTGGCCACTTTTTGGACTGTAGTTCCGGTGGAACTCCGAGAAACTGGACTTCCAAGCTCTAGGGGACATCAGGGTTCGCCTCCTCAAGGAACCATACCTTCAACAATGAAAAAAATAATCACTCAAAATGCAGCCATGGAAAATGCTAACTGATTTTGGGGCCAGGCAGTGCATTTTAAATCTCACACAGCAGTGACTTAATTTGACCATTTAGTGGTTAGCACATCTGACTTCCATGCAAACAGTCTGGAAACAGTTGCTAGTCTGTGACAGTGTGAATATGAGTATGAATGGCTCTCTGCCTCGATAGTTATTTGACGTGCAATTGTAAATGACACCAAAGAGGTCAAAGCAACTAACTTTTGCATTCCCTGGATGGCAAACACTTTGTCTGGATGTTGGGCCTGCAGTTCCTTCACCACATGGTGCAGATCCATGTTGAGCTATGAGAGAGGACGTTTGGTTTGAAAATGAATATTTTCTTGTTTTGTTGCCACTTGTTGATGCTAATACAGCATACCGTTCTCATTTCCTTGTAGAAGATGTCTCGTAAACTTGATATTGCAGAGAAGACGGCCACGTAGCATCCGATGCGGCTAAGATGCAAAAAGTAATGAGCATGATGGTATGGGAAGATGACTATGAGTATAAATTTTAAAAGCACCTTTCGTGCAGCACAGGTAGCTCCGATTTCAGCTCATTATTGATTCCTTCATAAACAAATTTAGCACCATTCATCACTTCTTCCGCCTGCAAAAAAGGGTCAAACGTTTATTTGATTTTTTTTCCTGAAAGAAATTGGGTCAATTTACATTAAGTGTTTAGTATTGAAGAGAACCTTGCTGATCTTGACGTCATCTCGCTTCTTAGCCATTTTCAGGGCCTCCAGGTGGTGACGGGCTGAGTCGTAGTCCACCAGTTTCCTCCCCCTCTTGGACACTTTCTCCTAAATAGTAACATTCAAATATCCATGTAGTAGCCACTTTATTAGGTACATTCTCACAATCTATTATGTAATAAAAAAATTGATCACAAATAGAAATATGACAATGATAATCAAACGTGATTATCAGATTATACAGTTCTTATATGGGTGCTCCTTAGATTTGTGTTGTTGATGTGGAGTTTCGTGTGTCTGTGTTAACCTACCTTGACATCTGGGAACTGACCCACATAAGACTCCATGGTCCGGACAGCTTGGTCCAACAGCTTCACCTCGTGGTCATTCCAGAGGAGGTCCTCCCCCTAAAAAGAAATGTACAATATGTAACATCTGATACAGCAAGTAAAGCAGGCTGGGAATTGTAAAATTTTGAGGAGAAAAACATCAGCTCTATTTCCTCTGACTAGGCTCAACTCCGGAGAGAATCAGTCATTTACATATTAGGGATGATTTATTAAAAAACAAAACAAAAAAAACCCACTAGAACTTAATGCACGTTAACGCAACAGTTCTTGTATGAACAATTAGGCTAGTGTCAGGCATGACCTCCACCACAGCTCCAATATCTTCTTGTCCCACCCAGTCGCTTTCGTAAAAATCGAACAAAGACTGCGAAAGACGTCTTGAGGCTTCTCGCATGTCTGGAGGGAGCAGAAGTGGTAATGTGAGATTAAAAAAAAAAAAAAAGACATTATCATCATGCTTCAGTAAAACACAAAAAGGGAGGCACCTCTGACTACTTCAATGTAATTCCTCAGGTCTTTGTATATTCTGTTGCCATCAATCTGCCAGCAGATAGGTAAACACATAAGTCAAGTATTGTGTCATCCCTCATTTGTTTGTCATCCAAAATAAATTCGTTAGGTCACTGAATCAGTTTTTCTCCATACTATATATATTTACCTGTTGGTCACAGAAAAGTTGGACATAGTGTTCAAATTCATCATCTCTGGTCACTTCTGACTTCCCAAGCTTCTGCAGCACCTGCAAGAAAAACAAATCAAAATAAACAACAGGCAATGATTGTCATTTTTAAATGTTGCCTTTTGAAATGTGTACCTTTTCTTTGCTTCTGCTCAGCTGTCTTTGGACTTTTTTGGTAAAGTCTCCACTGCTGCCTTTAGGACTTGTGTGATCCGCCATTGTTTGACTTGTCTGAGTATGATATAATAATCATTATTTTTGATTGAAAATATATACAGTATTGGAAATGTATCAGCGTTTTGTAGGCTATTCCAATGCATTTCAATGAGTGTCAATTGCATGCATTACACAAAAGAAAACCAATTCATTTTAAATTAGTTGCGATCATGTTAATATTTTAATTACTATTAATTAATTAATTAAACACAGACAGTGCTATAATTTGGAGGCCAAACAGGCCTCAAGTGAGTGACCAGAAAAAATACAGCTTGATACCTCAAATCATTTTTGGGTAAAAGAAACTGTGCTTGACCCAGTATATTTCAATTAAAAAAAAAAAAATGTTACCTGTTGACTACGTTTCCCACAACCCCTTGCGACGAACACTGTTTCATCAACAACAAACATGGCCGCTCTGAACTATGACCAGTAAATTGTTGTGGGTTTTTTTTGCTCCCTCGCTAACCACGAAAGAGGAGTGGCCCCATGACAAAGTCTCCAGCTCCACAGTTGCTGGCCGACTTGAGTGACTTTATCATGGGGAGCACAGTGGCCAAATGTGCCGTCACCGACTTGGGCATCCAGTGGGCTGGTTGGGCGCTGGCGGCGGCGTTTAAAACCGAAAAGTTCTACGACTTGGCAGGTACAAACGACAGCAAAACTTTTTCATCCTTGCGCAAACGTGAAATATAAACTGAGGCCGTGTTTGTTATTTAAACGGGCCTTTTAATGCGTCGCTTAATTTGTGTTCCGTAACAATGCTAATGGAGTCTGCGTGTTAATCGTATTAGAAATGCTGTTGTGAAACAGCCCTCTCAATGGTTTACATTCATGATGGGATAGAAAACATGGATGGAAGAACCATTAGCAGCATTTTGTCAGTTCAATCACAACAATTATTAGTGATAACTTGATTAATAATTATTAATGATAAAGTAATGTGTAATAATACAGTGGGTAAATTATATAAAATATTTCCGATTCCTTTTTCCCATTCACATAATGTCATTAGCATTTAAAGGCAGGAATGAAAGACGGAAAATGAGAGCCGAAAAAAAATCGTTTTAACCTGTCTATCCGTTCTGCTTGCTCGAAACAGGCAGCGTAAAAAAATGACAGGGTGACCCCGTTTTACGACGTTTCAAAGTTACAAACGACGCGTAATAAACGAGTATGAGTGTCATCACGCGGCACGATATTATATTTTCAGTTAGCACCGAACTTACAGTTTTCACCGGATTGAGAGAATAAAAAAAGATTATAGTACTGAGATTCTGACATGACTACCGCGTACTTTCGTAGTGTGGGTAGGAGAGAGACCGATGACATGTTCATACTTCGAGATACGTCGCCGCGTTGAACTGCTTCCCAGGTTGACTTTCAATTGGAAAATAACATTTGAAAATGTGTCAGAAATGTTCGTAGACAAGAGTTTTTACACTGAACATAATGGGTAAGGAAGTTTCCCCAAAGAAGAGATCAGTGAAATTTTGTGGTTATGGTGCAATTCAGATATGTACGATATCTGAAAGGCACTTTGAACATGTACTGTACAGTAAGCATGTCATATATGATCCATCTATATTTTCAGAGGCTATTATTTGAACAATACATTTTCTTCATTGCTGTGAACATCCTCAAAATGAGTTGTGACAGTTGAGAAGCACTGCTTTAGTCCATCGTTACGAGTTAATCTCTTGTCTTACCTTTCAATACGGCCGTTGGATTTCACCTTGACACTTGAGTGTCACCCGGTCCCGTCACTTGTGGCCACGCCACTGTGCTTCGAGGCGGCGTCACCCTTGAACCTTGGAACCAATTACCGGACGTTTCCTGCGTAAAAGATTGATGGAAACACGCCTTACTCTGCAGCGAGCCAGCCGATGTGTGATTCTTTGGTCGGGTTTTTTTCCAGGCTCTGGTACATTTATACTGCTTGCCCACCTGAGCCGTCTGTGGGGAGGGGCCACCCATCTTCGGCAGAATGTTCAGACTGGGCTGGTGACGGCGTGGGGGCTCAGGTACGTTCCCTTGGCATAGGCCACTTTTCACCTGGGGGCCATTATGAAATTAAGACAATGTTATGATGCAACAGTCATCCATTTTATTCCTCGGAAGGCGGCAGTTTGGTTTTGATCTCAGACACCTCACTCTTACTCTCAACACAAGGAGAATGAAGTTCCAGCTGGGCCGCTGAGGTCAACAGAGAAACCCTAAAGTCGGGTTAATGAATAATACCTGGGTTAATGCGACTGGTGGTTAACAGCACTTTTCCCGCAGGCTGGGTACATTCCTCTTTATGCGGATCTTGAAGGACGGCCAGGATCGAAGGTTTAACAATGTCCGAGACAGTCCAGGGACTTTCTTTGTTTACTGGACTATTCAAGGTACTTAGTACTGCTTGGGTGGTCTCCTTTAAAATGTTTTTATTACACACATGGCCTCATGAATTACATGCATATATACTTATCTAAAATGGGTTGAAGGGGATTTCTGTTTACAGACGTGAAGGCTGCAATCTTGTTGGCGTGCAATGCATTGTGGGCTCATGAGATTCAAGGGTTAACATGCATGTAAACACAGGAATTGCTGCATGGTTATAAAGGGTGCTCAAACTGCAAACATTCATCTATATCACCCGGAACTGGAGTTCAGGGCAACATCGCCACAGAAGTCCTCAAACGTTGAAACATAAGCACTCGAAATTGGTCAAAATTAATTAAAACAATGGCCAAAGTCTTTAAACGCTACATATAATAACACAATAAGCACACAAAAAAAAACAATGGCGTAAATACTCTAAAATTTAAAATGGACTAACATTTTAAAGAAATTCATTTAACTTTGACTAGTGGTGTCACCCACTCATGCTACAACATCCATTTCACCACTTCCAATTAAAAAAAGTTCTGCCAATTTACATCTGCCGCTGTGCACTTGCATACGTTGCGGATTGTTTTTTTTCCTGCTGCTCTTTTCGACACCCTCCTCAGACAGCCCATTACTGTAAGGACACAGTTTAAAAAAATAAATAAAATAAACTCTTTTTTTGTCAGCTGTGTGGGTGTTTGCAACTCTGTTGCCCACGCTCATGCTCAACAGTGAAAAACGCAACACTCCTTTGGGAATGAGAGACTACGTCGGCTGGACCCTGTGGGGCATCGGCTTTGCCACAGAGACCATCGCCGACCGGCAGAAATGGATCTTCAAAGGCGACCCGGATAACGTTGTTAGTAAACCTGTTAATTACAGACATCCAAGTCTGCATTCACTAACATGTAGTGTTTTCTGCCCTCAGGGGAAGTTCATCCAGAGTGGGCTGTGGGCTTACAGCAGACACCCCAATTATTTTGGAGAGATACTTCAGTGGTCAGGTCTGTGGCTCTCAGCTTCATCGGTGATGCAAGGGTATCAGTACCTGAGCGTAGCATCGCCTCTTTTTGTTTGGTTCCTGCTGCGCCATGTCAGTGGCATTCCCATACTGGAAAAGCAGGCCTTAAACAAGTGGGGGTCGGACCCCAACTTCCAGAACTACCTCAAGAACACTCCTCTGCTGTGGCCATGGCCAAAGTTTTGATATTTTCATGTATGAGAATATACAATCAATTTAGTAAAACACATCCTTTCTGCAATAATGTTTGTTTGACATTTTGTAACAGGATTCATGCCATTATTTGACAGAAATTGCTTGATCAAGCTTTTGAAAATCTGTAGAATAATGTTACTCGAATATTCTTTTTTCCATTTCAGTGTGGGCCCAATAGTTTATAAAAGACTAATTCTGTTATGTTCTTAGTGTGAGAATTTAGGCAACATCAAAACCAGTTGCATTTTTATTCTTATCACTCAAATTGCAATAATTCTAAATATGCAATAAATAGGCCTGGCACCACAGTAACAAAACCAATTCAAGATTTACACCACCGCCAGACTTGTACCGTGGCTTCAATTCAATTCTGACAAACTGCAATTGGATCCCAAAAGACAAAATCTTATTTTCGATCATCTTCTATAACTCTGCTACAGCTACAATACTCAAATTATTATTTCTAACATCAACTGATCTGGTTAGTCATGTTGGACTGGTATTATTTTAAGCACAACTTTATATATCTAATATATATCAAACACACAACGCAAGTGTTAAATATAAAAGAGAAGCACACATTTTCCAAAAAGTATATTTTAACTATTTAAGCAAAAGATTACACAAAACAGCACATTTCTCTAAAAGTGTACAAAATGCAATGGCAGTTAACCTAAACAGGCAGGTGTACCTTCGAATATGAAATGCCTAAAAAATCACGCACGCACACACTTCAACTTCTGAGTGACACATGAGTTGAAAAGCGATCGAACAAAATGATTAAATAGAGACTTTCGCAAACCAGCTGTGAACACTTGTACACTACTAAAGAGTAGGATTATGTTCTGTTTTGAATGTATTTTGTTACTTAAGTGTGATACCCAAAATAAACAGACGAATAACTCAAGAGTGTCAATCAAAACTAAATATCGTAAAGACAATGTGTGATGCAGCTCTCGTAGTTACTATACTGTCCAAGTGGTCAGAATGAGGCACGTTGCTGTAAGTCTCTTTCCATATTTAAAACACGCACATCTATCAAAAGTGTACAAAACGTCGTTCAGTCTGATTTTGAAGAGGAAAAAAAAAAGGCGATTTTGAAAACAGGTAAACCATCTTTTTGAGACGTGGAACAATAAACACAAACAATAAGTGTTGCAGGGGCAGAAAAAAAAAAGATGTGGGTTACTTGAGAAGTGGCGATTGAAAGAACCTCCCTTGAGGAAGTGCAGCTGCGGACTTGCTCTTGCTCCCAAATCTTTAAAATACAACACCGTAACAATGAGGTCAGTTCAAAGGAAACCATTCGCCAACTTGCAACTTCCACTCAACACAGAATGGGAAATAAAAAAAGAATTCTCAACTTCTTTGAAACAGCGGCAAGAGAGATGGCACTTTTTGGCCCACCTGCACACACAAATCTGGAAAAGTAGGAATCCAATCAATCGCCTACCTGGGTGTCAGCGTGGACTTGAAGCGCTGCGTCAGTGAGCTGGAGGACGGCGTTTTATTCATCTGCTGCTCCGGCGTGGTCAGGGGGCCGAGCAAGGTCACTGGAACAGAAGCAACGGTTCAAAGAAGGGCCTGGGACCACCCCTACTTTGGACAGACTGATGAATGCTCACCTCTATCTGGAGTGTAGCAGTTGGAGTTCTGGATGACCAGGTGATCAGAGCGTGGCTGCTCATTATCAGACTTTACAAACTGTGCCCAGTAACTGGCTGGCATGCACAACAGGCGTTCCACAACCTGAGCAGAGAGGAGTCAGTAACACCTCCCAAGTATTGTGGGCCTCACTTCACAGCAAGCTGACGGGTTAAGAAAACTCAGAGCAAGAGGAAATTCTGATTTATATCTTATGAGATGTTTGGTCCATGAGTGGACCTCAAAATGTTCTATATGAAACTCTTATGCAAGTTGTGCTGAGCTGTCAATGCAAACCTACAAAGTACAAACCTTTGGTTGCCGTTTGGTATCATGTAGGATTGTCATGGGGTCCGGGTTGGGAACAGCATGACCCACGATTGTGGGACCAAACACGCGCGCCAAGTTAGCGATGGTCATCTTTGTGTCCAAACTCTCGGCCACTCTGAAATATGCATTCACAGACGCTAGGTAATGTGGAGTTAAACACAAAAAGGAAGGAGTATCTGGCAGAAGGCAACTGCTAACCTCTGAAGGTGGAGCATCAAGAAAGCCAAAGTGTCTCTATTAGCATGTGGCAGGAGACCTACAGTTTGGTACATCAAGGCAATGCTGTTGTCATCGTCGGAGGCCTCTGAGACAACAAATGGACACCAGAGAATAAATTGTTACTTGAAATTGAAGGAGACAACTGCAAATACATTTCAATTTTGAACAATCCTCAGGATGGATGATTTATCTAATGAATCGTATCACAATTCATGTGTTATTGTGTTTTGATGCGATGGATTCTAAAAAATTCAATCATTGGCTCTGCATATTACCGGCGGCTTCCATGAATTGACGGTTCAGGTAAAAGGTGAGGAGAGGGTCCTTGAGGTTGCGAAGGAAGTCCTTGAGGAGGCCGGTGATGGCGTGAATGTCGTCCACCTTGCTTAGCACAGGAACGGTTTTGCCGCGTAGAAACTTCTCTTTCAGCTCCTTCACTGTGCGATCAGCACCGGACAGCCGGTACAGTCCAGTCTAAAAAGAGGTGAGGGGTTCCTTATGATTGTTTAGTTTTGAGCTTGGATACATACACTCATGAGGAGAGAAAACGACCCATACCTCACGCAGTCCTCGCTGTTCAATCTCTCCAATGCAGAGGACCACGAGAGGAGGGATCTTTGGTGAAACGTCTGGGACGTAATCCGCAAGAACGCCCTGGACACAAACAACAAGATTCAAATGGAAATTTTTGAGCAATGTCAAAATGAAAGCATCTTACATGAAACTATTTCATCACAATGTTGCATGGCAAGCTAAGCTAAACATCTGTGCGGTTTGCTCTGGCTCACCTCCCCAAATTTTACAGGTGTATTTCCGATGTTGGGGATGCACGGCAGTGGGCATCGGTCCCGACATTCCGGGTGCGCGACCACGCGGCAGTCGCAGCACCTCAAGGCAATCTTGCCAAATTTGATCCTCTTCCCGCAAGGCACGCAGGACTCTGGCTTGATGACCTAGGAAAGCCAAATGACGGGAGTGAAGTGGGGCTTGCTAGTTAAACGACAAAGTCATCAGTGCTTTAATGAGATTTTAAAAACACAATTGCTTCAAAAGCGTGTACTCTTACCGTTTTGGAGACAAACTCATGCTGGCGAACCCCTTTGCTTTTCTGCGGCGTGCTGGGCTCATTTTTTTTCTCCACCTCCGGGTTGACAGGCTGCTTGAAAACATCCTCGGACGTGACGGACTCAGAGTCCCACTCCATGGGAGCTGAAGCGGATACAGAGTTGAGGAAGCTACAAAAAGACAAAATGTAGCAGTGAACCACAGCAGCACATTTACCACTGTTTTTCCTGCTACGAGTCCAGTAAGGGATCGTCTCGATGGTGGCAACTGCCTCAACAGGTCCGCCGTCTACGGGGACGGTCACTTTGGTCGTGGTCACCAGGCTCTCATTAGCCTGTCAGACAAACAAGAAGAGATACAAACAACATAAAAGCCTAACATTAAACATTGAGATGAGCATAATTTTGCTGAATGGTTGTATTAGTTGCTTCCATTTAAAAAAAGAAAAGAAAAGAAATTACCCCCTCGTGCATGACAGTTGTTGATCGAGTTCTTTTGGAAACCCCTGCAGGGCCATCCACGTGATGCCTTGATGAGCGCTAAAATGAACATGAAAATTACGTCAATCACATTTCGAGCAGAGGGACCCTACCGAAGGACTTGACATACCCTCTTTTGTCGCTTCCTCAGTCGCATTGGCCTCACAGTGGACGTGTCCCAGTCCTATTACGGGCCAAGCACAATTACATGTGACTTGACTGTTATGGGTGATGATGATGAAAGACCGAGTTTAGGCATTCGATAAAAGTAGCTTACAAGAGAGTCGTCAGTTTTGTCATAGCTGATATCTGACACGATTGAGCCAGATTCGTCTATGGTGGTCAACCTAGACAAAGAAAAATAAAGATAAAAAGTTAGGTTAAAAGGCAAAAACAGCAAAAATGGTGAAAGTGAAGAAGAGAGGAAGACGTTTGATTTGCCAGTGGAGTCGTTCTTGAAAATGGCATTGACCACAAAGAGAATACAAACGTAAACATAAAAAAATGTAAATTGGGATGAACAATATTTCAATATTATTTATAAATAAGTATCCTAACTGTTGGACATAAGCGGTGCTCCAAAAATACATTTTGATGGGTAGAGAAGTATTTCAAACAACTGTTGTCGGATGTCCATCATTGTTTGACAGTGACATATTCATGCCTGCATAAAAACAGACAGCAGTTACATTGAAAAATAATAGTGTCCTTTAAATTAGCATAATTACCTACTTTCCTTATTTTTTTTTAGCTGGTGAAAAGTTTCACCTCTTAATCAGATGGCCAAAACAAAACAGTCATGCTGGGCCAGTAGATGGCAATGTAACTTTGTAAAGAAGTGTTACCCAAGCTGCTCCCCAGCTGCATATTTTCTGTTGTATGACACTAAAACCGTTTTATTTATTAACATTCTGCCTGGCATCAAAATCCATAAATTCACTTCTGGCACCAACACTGAAGGTTAGCATAGGTTTTCTTATGCGTTTGTTTACCTATTATTTTACCTATGAAACATGTATTTAATATGACCTATTTATTTACTACAATGTATAATCTTTATTTTGCACTCTTGTGTCTCAATCCATCATAAATGTAGCGGGAAGATTTTTCTTTTTAACCCTCTATGTGCCAGAGTGACAAACAGTGGATACCTGCTTAGATGAGCGATTGTATGAAATCTGCTAGTATTTCCATCCAATGTTAATAAAAACAACAAACACAGGAGCTGTTGGTTTGTCTTTCAAAAACCACCATTTCGAGACTCGTTTTTAAATGTTTGTAAGGTCAGTCGTAAAGCAACTGTCCATCTTCACTTAAAGCATTCTTGTATGAATGAGCCTGACATCAAAGCGTGTCACGATGCCCGAGGCATCGAGACATTCTGGCCTGCAAAGCAATGGCAAAGATTGTCACCTTCGGCTGGTATTCACAGCGGCCGCTCCCTGGCCGTGCGTGTTGAGGAAGGCCAGAGCCGAGCGCTGCTCCGCACTCAGCTGGATGCTGTTGGAAGAGCCCTCGCTTGTGAGAAGATCCCTTATCAACTGGATCTGGCGGTCCTGCACCCAATACAAACGGAACCACAGATTATCAAATGAAACCATCCATACATGCTCTTATGCACCCAATTCCCAGTGCTCGCAAACAAATTCTCCACAGAGTCCACACACCAATTTGTCACAGTCAGCCTCGGCCTTCTGCCGGCGCCGAATCTCCACGTCCACTTGGTTGCGGGCATGCTTCAGTTTGACTTCCAAGGAAGTTTTCTCAGTCTCTGCTTTGGTGAGAATCTCCTTGCAGGATTCTAGATTCTCCTCTGCCATCAGCCACTTGCGGCGGCAGTCTTCAAAGTTCTGAGCCATGAGAATGAAGCCTGGTGGCAAGACGAGTCATTTTTCTAAACATCTTTGAACTTCACAGTCTCTTATAACGCCACTAAGTTTCTCCTTTATTTGAACTTTTCCAAACTTTATATTAGGTAACGAACAATGTAAAATTTTGGGGGCTGATACAGAAGGAAAAAAATACAATTTAATCAACTGATTCAATAAAATGGTTATGCTGAACACTAGTTTTTGCATGAAAAAATTGTCGACAATTGTAAAACATTGAGGCAGTGCGATGCACCTGAGCAAATAAATTGTTGCATTGGATATTGTCACATTTTCTATTTCTATAGCAATAGATTGTGAAACTCCAGAAGAAAAACACAACTCACTGGGTTCCACGCCTTCAGAGAGAAGTTCAACCTGCGACCGCATCTTCTCATACAAACTCTGGAGGTTCAGCACGGCGTTCTCCATGGTGTTTTGGGGGAAAGCTGGAAAAGAGCACGATAAGATCTTATTTTACACGCAAAAAAAAGAAAAAAAAAAAATCACAGCAATTTTGATTTACATTCTTTCCCTTTAAAAACGTTTAATAGTTTTACTCACAGGAATTAATTGTGATCTTTTACCGTACAGCATTCAGCTTGAACAAAATATGCAGGCTGGAATGAGTCGAATGTTAAATAGTGAATTAGGTTTTGAACTGAAAAACGTGCAAAATGTGCACATATTTGAAAGGCTTAAAAAGTATAGTATAAAGACGCTGATTATGAAATAATTAAAACTTAGGGCATTATATCATGACTATACAGGGCCAATGCTGGTTCTGCCACCATCACCTAAAAAAAGGTTTAAAATCAGACCATGGGAACCCCCGTCGTGAGGACCCACTCTACATAAAACATAGCAGTGATTTTCTTTCTAGTGTGAATTTTTAACACAGAGCAGTTATTCAATTGCAAAAAAACACAATGTTTGCTGTGCTTAACTTGGAGAAAGGGTCACCAAGCTTTTGCAACTGAAGAGGGAGCAACAGGAATGTCTAAATACTCTTGTTAATTTATACAAACATACAATGAATAAAGACCTACACAAAGTTAATTTCTCCGAATAAAACTAACAATTATTTCAAAATAAATTATGAACTATTTTTAAAGTAATGGTCATCTTGCATTGGATCCGACAATAACAACTGAGCGCAATGGCTAAAAAAGAAAGCTCCCAAGTCACACTATGGAAAACATTATTAGGAAACCGCAATGTCCTATCACTGATGAGTTGTTTTTAGAGAAGGCCTGCAGGCTACTCGTGTGGTGAGATGGTGCCCGCGGACACCATGTTGGCAACCTGATTTTTGAAATAACGTCCTGTTAGGCCATCCGTACATTATAAAGTCTGCTGATAGAGGTAAGTAAAGCTATTAAATCGCGATTTATTTATTTTTAGGGGGGAGGGTTGTATCACGATTCACGAATGCTTTGGATTGTAAATTAAAAGAAAAAATACGCCGAGACAACCTTACTACTACGCATTCAAAGAAAACATGGAAAATACGTTTTTGGTGACGTTTTCGGATAGTTTAGAATGTCTAAATTCCCGTTTATTTTTCGCACCGACGTCAAAAAGAATTCAAAGACTATAAAGGAAGCAACGCTTGTGAGTCAGACAGTGGACGCTAGCAACGGAGCTTTGTCAGCTGCTCAAACATACGCAAAACAAACAACGAAAAAGCCCATTACCTACTGTTCTTTTATTGCAATTATAGAAATATCTGGAGAAAAACTCCCACCAGCGAGTTTGTAATCACACTGGTGCGGCGATCTTCGAGTTTCCAAGCGACCAGCAACCACTTTGCCGTCCCGTCCGTTCGCCTCCTCTTGCAACAGCCGCGTGTAAATTTAAAATTTCACTCCTAGCCAATGAGCAACGAGCACCGTGCCACTTGATGGTGACGTCACGTCCAAAAAAACGACCCGTTTCCGGTAAAAAACTTCAAAATTGAAGCATTTTCAAGAGAGCCATACTTCCAAGTGGGGGAAAACGGGACCACTAATCAAATACATAAACCCAAGTGTCCTTTGACCTAGGCAGAGGACGTTATCGACCTATATGTTTTTTATTTTTATTTAGAATGTGTTATATTTACAATCTCGTCCTTTGACCTAGACAGAGAAAGTTATCGGCTTATATGTTGTTGTTTTATTCAAAATGTGTTATATTTACAATCTCAGTGTTTTTACTACTGATTTAGGGTAGGTAGATTGACTGTGACTAGGAACGTTAAGTTATTGCCACTTAATTTTATGTTTTGTTTTATGTTTTTCATCCAACATGCATTTTCTACTGCTTATTTTGGAACTGCGTCGTAAAACGAGGACCCCTTGCGCGGATGGAATGCTACCGTAGAATTCAGCAAATATTTGATCAATATTCCGCATATTGGCTGACTGCCACTCAGCTGTCTGCTTTCGAAATACAGCTGTCCCCTCCGTGATTAATCTTTGCGCCGATCAATAGTCTTTAACCGGATTGTGGGAAATTAATGAAGAGTCACCCGCATGAGAGAGGTGGGGGTGTAAAAAGCCGGGAGGGGGTGGCACCACCAACCCGATGAGGACAAACTTGCGAGAAGCGGAGACAACAGTGCAGATGCTCGGTGGCTTTTGAGAACACGCAAACGCGCGCGCACACACTCGTGAACACACGAGAACCCACTAAGGCTGCAGAGATTTGTTGGATTACGACAACACGATGATCGCCACAACTCAACAAAACATGACCACCGAGCTGGTACGTGTCTTCATTTGTGTGTGCGTGTGTGCCTTTGCGCGCGCGCGCACGCGTGTGTGTGCCTCCACCCTGGTTGTGCGCTTGATATTTACCCGTGAATGACCACAACAGGGGAGCATTGAATCAGATTTTGTTGCTATCAATATGATCATTTTCCACACGTGCAATGCAGAAGCTGTCCATATGTCGCCTTTATTTGCATCGATAACAGCCTTTCCGCTTTGCTTGCCGCAAGAATTCAATATGGAGCATTTGAGACCCCTCATTGGTACCCTGAATGATGTCTATATGCCCCATTTACTAATTTCTTTCGCTTGCTGTCGTATCAGCTCTTTTGTTGCAGAAAATCGTTATTTACTCAACAAATGGTAGGGGCAACATTTGTTTTGTAGTGAGCAAATATATATTTAAACAAGAGTTATTAAATCATTGATGTATATGACAAAAACGAATAATGACACTTGGAATAGCTGATATTACAAAATAAATCTAATAGAGTTTTCAAAAACACAATTTGGGAGTCTAATAATATTGCCACTCGTGTAATAACTAATGTTAAATTCAAGTTGGATGTTAGTTTAACGTTTTCTTAAATCTGTTCTCAGGGTGAAGATTGTCATTAATTAGCAATAAAAAATGAATTTAGTGTGTTAGTTAAAACACAGTCAACATAGTCATATATATATATATATATTGAACATTTGTAAATCTTTGTAAAATTGGTTGTAAAATCAGAAAAAGTCCTTAACTTGATCATGTACATTGGTTGCATATGATGAAAATCTGGTAAAGTGAAATTTCCCCCTTAAAATCATGAAATAATGTGGAAAGTCAGTTTACTACATTTTAATTATGTGCAACCAGTGTACGTGTTCAAATTTGGTAAACTTGTTACTTGTTTTTCAGCACACCGTGTCTTCTTTTAATATGTTGCTGGAATTAGATTTTTATTTTGTTACACATTTTATTTCTCAACACATCCACCTGCAGTTACTGAGGTACTCATTTTTCAAATGATGTCACATTTTGGAAAGACATGCGCTTTGAGGTTTGTGCCACAGCTGCCTTACACAGTTATCAGGGCAATAATGACCAAGCAACAACCCATACCAACATTGAAAGCAAGAAAAAAACAGCATAACACTCTTAATTGGTTACCTGGCTTAATATGTTCATGCAAGTAAAGTATAAATCGCTATAAATCGAAACCAATTGCCTGAAAACACTCAACGACACTGGCATATCTCTTCTTCTTGTTATTGATAACGTCAACAAAGGCTCATTAACTCCGCACTGCACAATGCATCAAGGGTCACTTACATTGTGTGGTAAACTCTTAGATCAGAGTAATTATATGCTTAGCTGATTTCAATGCAATTCAAAAATGGCTCTCTGGGGATGTTACGGCGGATGCCATCTGCTATTCATTCTTTTTCCAGCAGCAACTGGATTAGCAACTAACTAACTAACTAACTAACTAACTAACTAACTAACTAACTAACTAACTAACTAAATAAATAAATAAATAAATAAATAAATAAATAAATAAATAAATAAATAAATCAAAAGGTTTCTATGTAAGACTTGCCAATGTCGCTGTTTGGATAATTTCCCGCAATTTAATGTAAAACAGATAAAACGCTTTATATTTCAACATTTTTGTTTCGAATGCTGCCTGAAAATGCATTCGTGTGCTTCTGTGTCTTTGCAGTACAAGTGTATAAATGCTAAAGCTTGCCAAGTGGACTAATTAGCACATGCTGTATTATCAAGAGAACTCTCCCCTTTGCTCTGGTGAGATCAGCACAGAGAGGTCTCAGTGGAGAAACTGAGATGTAACACCACACAGAGCCCAGAGAGATCTGTCGTGAACTCACACAAGAACTTTATGTGTTTTCGCTTTGACGTGATGACATCCCGGGCAAACTTGAGTGCAGCACCCGAGGAATAATCCTGCTGCTTTATTGTCTCTCACAAGGCTCAGTGATGCCACATTGCTGGCAAAAGTTGTAACATTTCTCACGAGAGCTGCAGTCACTGTGAAGAGTGATGAGGCCAAGCTCTTCAATAAAGGGTGCCATCACTGGCTTATAAAATGTCTCATCTAACAGAGTGACTGCAATAATTACCTTTATGAAGGCAACATGCTCAGTTTGAAACATTTCTAGATATCTTTGTAACACAGCTGTCCCATGCATTTGTCAAAAAATGCTCCAAGGATAGAAAATTCTGATACACTTTATATACCCAATTTCATGCCTTGTTGAAACTAGCTTGTGTGAAAGAGCAGACCTGTTTCAGACCTCGTACCGTCTCATTTGCTGTTAGGCCAATGATGATTTTATATTATTATGATGACTAGGTGTGGAGCTGCGGGTGACTGCACTGAAACAAAATAATCATGTCTTCTATTTTTCTTGTCAATTAATATGCCGATACATAGTCAGAATGTACCCCTAATACACAGCTTTGAAACCTTGACCATGCAATGAAAATGTGCTTCTTATCAGACGTGTACATCCATCCATCCATCCATCCATCCATCCATCCATCCATCCATCCATCCATCCATCCATCCATCCATCCATCCATCCATCCATCCATCCATCCATCCATCCATCCATCCATCCATCCATCCATCCATCCATCCATCCTCTATAGCTCTCATTCAAGTCACAGGTGCACATAGCCTTTCCCAGCTGACTTTCACAGAAGGCGGTTTCCAACCTGAACTAGTTTCCAGCCAATTGCTACTGCAGTACAAGAAATTACTATGCATTTACTTTTTATCAAGGGTGCCAGGGGGCGATGTTTATGATTCTTCGGCCTTGGGATAGATCTGTGCTCTACTCAGTGCTGCTTTCCTTTTATCTGTTGCTGCAAATGGGGTCAGAAAATCCTGCTATCTTTGCTGATTGAATATTCCTTTGCTGTTTTCTCCAGTAATATTGATAAGTGTGCAGCAAAAGAATATGCGGATACCACTGTCATGGGAAAAAAAAGCCTCGAGGGCCCTGGAAAAAAAATACAATCATCCCAGTTAGTGGCTGTTACAAGACTGAGAGCGATGGCAAGATGGTGCACTGACGTTCTTCTCAAAGTAATAAAAGAATTGCTGAGATGTGAATCGATACGACACCGCTGCCATATCTCATTATGCGAGCGGCTTGGTCGTTCCTCTAAACAATACAAAGTTACAGCCCGCTCAAACAACGACCTCTGCTCTGAGCCAGATATTGACAAGGTGATACATATGTGGGCTACACGCTAATCTATGCTTTCTCCATGTGTGCAATTACGGCGATTCATTAAAGTCAGGTTCATGTCGAGAATACCGATGGCTGCCACGGAATTCCTTTTGTAGGCTTGCTTCTTAAATAACTTATATAACATCTTTGACTGATGTGGAGAATGCTCTTTTTTCTGTGCATATGCAAATCCAAAAGCAGTATCCCTCAACCGTCTGCTCTCCCTCTCATATGATTTATCGGCAAAATCACAATGGCTCAAAGACACAGAAAATGGAGATGAAGAAGTCTCCCGAGTCTAATTTGTGAAATCTTCACAGTGCCTGGATCGCCCATCTGGTTTGTAGTATGGCAATGGAAGTACGATCTATACAATTGGAATCGTTGGATGAATTGCTGAAGAGAATTGTTTGGCAGGCATTGTGTTAGTAAACAGAACTTTTGAAATCGCATCACGCTGTGTAGAGCGCTGCTACGCTCACATTTAATACAGAGCATGTGATACAATTGTGAAATTTGATTTTTGGAGTCATTTCCGTAGTGTCTGACTTTGTTGTTGTTCCTGCCAAGCTCTTCATGTGCTTACTCTCTTTAGCCATTCCCTAAGGCTCTAATCATCTTTGCGTTGGTTTTCTTCGGGTACTCTCACCCAAATTTTAGTTGTGGTCTATTTACTGGCAGGACTGAGAGTAATATTGTGTAGCCTAATATAATAATGGAATCACCAAAGCATTGCAAATTCAGCTAAGCAAATTAACATTAATCATATCTTAAAAATGTAAACCTTTGCATGTGATTTTCAGTACTTAGTTTACCTTTGAGCAAGTGCATTTTTGCCAGATGGATTCAACTAGCTGAATAAGCATTATGATGAGCATTTGACTCCTGTATTTCTTGATCTAATTGCGTGTTAATGAAGTGTTATATTTGTGGAAGCGCATTAGTTGGCACTATTCATGCTCACATGGTCATGATTAGGGATTCAAAAATAGAGTTGGTGCAGGCAGCCCATTGAGCAAGGAGGGGCCGCAGTCTGTTTCCCCTCTGTGCTTCCGGCCTGCCCACATTGCTGGCAACGAGCGACGAGGGTGGGCGAGGCGTAATGAATGCTGAGTTTATCGGCCACCAGATCATTGAACTTCAGCCGGCGGTGTCAGCCACGCATTGTGATAAAACGTAACCGGGCTGTCTACGGCACACCATTGTGTTTAATTGTGACTGATGATGACTAGCAAGCAGCTTAAATGCATTGCCTGCAAACCTTGTAGAGATGAGATTTGCTCTCATGTGAGTTTTATTTTCTTTTAAGACGTGTTGCTGTGTGTGGGAAAGAAATGTATAAACATTATGTGGCTAATTAATAATCGATAAATTGATCATGGTAAATGTAAAACAGGGTGTCACTTATAAAGGGCTTTTCCACCTCCAAGACGCTTATCTCCCTAATGATGACGCAGTATCAGTGTCATGGTGACAATCGAATCCATGAGAAGACCACGCTATTACTGAGCCACTTCGCTATATTTATTTATGTAGTATCTATTTTCATATCATTTTAGATGCCATAAAAAATTGAGGGAAGTGTGTTTGGTTTTAATTTTATGACATGTTAACTTGAACATTGTAAAGACGGTATCAGCAGTGTCTCTACTGGTCACAGCTAAGTAGCGCACTTCATTTTCCATAATACAGTCGTTTCAAGATACAATTAAGCAACAATCAGTTTCACATAATCATCAGTATTTTTATTACTCGATTAAATGAAGACTCTATTGTTATTGTTGCCGTCCTTTGCTCTGTGTTTGGTTCTTGAGAACAATCGGTTTTCAGCCACCAACACACACAAAAAAAGAAGCCGCATTGCATTATTACACTTTGACCGTGGACTGTGTATGTGGAGTGGACAAATTGTTCCACCACAACTCCACTAAGATATCAAGTAAGCTTTTTCATAGTTTTTTTAAAAATGATTTTTTTTATGGTGCTGACATTCCTCAAAGCAACTGCAACAGCATCAGTGGGTATTCCAGAGCAATATCCAAGTGTTATAATAAATCCAGCTTCATCAAAATTCCAAGCACGCCACACACATCACATTTTGTTTTAGCAGCACCACTTTGCCTCTCAGTCAGTTAAGCTAAATGAAGTGCACAGTGATTGAAAGTGATAGTGCAGACAAAAAAAGCATCAGCATTTGAAAGTCTGATCTCATAACAAGGGAATACATCTTTTATATGGACATGGAGGTGATTTGAAAGTTAAGACATGGTCGCTTGTTCCACTGTGAAAATAAAGTCACACAAATGTGCCCATTCAGCGTGTGTGGTCTTCTTTATTCGGGACAGGAGCTGGGGAGTTCAGACGGGCCACCGCGGAACTGGAAGGGCATCGGCATCGCCATGATGGTGATCCTGGCTGTCATGTCGTTGGTCATTCTCTCTGTCGTCCTTCTCACCCCTGGTAAGAAAGATGAAAAGGAAATAATGGAAATAGAAACCTGACGTCACTGGAGTTTGTAAAAAAAAATAAAAAAATCCCCGATATTTAAAACAAGTGTACAAATAATTTAAACGCACGAAAGGTCTTGGTGATTCACCTCACTTATCTAATTTTCTATCAACCTTCATTGTCACACAAGTATAAAAAATGTTAAACCATTAACTATAAAATAAACAAAACACTCACTAATTTTTTTGTCCGGCTTCATCTTCAGATGAATCACACTTGTTACGCCACTCACTCTTAACTATGGAGGACTTGGAAAGTGAAGCGTTCAAAGTTCATGACCCCTGCGTGGCCTGGTTGACGGGTAAGGATCATATTTCATATTGCACCAAACAGTGCTATTCAACCCAGACTTTAAGAAAGCCAATGAACATGAGAAATATTTGTCTGCACCCTACTGAACTACATTGAAGTCCACCTATATCAGCACCCTGCCACTGCTTGTGGTACCCTAACACAGTAAGGGTGCCAAACTGTCAAATGGATTTTGGTGTCTTTCACATCCTAAGATAATTTATTCATCTCAATTCTCAACTAGTCGTCTTTGAACATAAAGTAATTCTTGTTCTGTATCCATACAGAAACTCTTGATTTGGAACAGTATACAACATAAAAGTGAGAAAGCTAATACCGGCTATTGATCTTTTGTTAGAACAGTTCTCAAGCATCTTAATAGCATGTCTGTGAGACACTTTTGTGGAAATACCCCATTAATCAGAGTTAGAGCACACTTTATTCAAACTGTTTTATTAGATCTGTGATTGGTCGTCACCTGAGCCCTATGCAACTGTGATGTCATATTCAGTCAAAAGCGAGTGGCAAAATGGCCACCCCCTGAGATGAATAAAAATGAGTGGATCTTGCTGCTTTATACATATTCCACAAACAATATTAATCAGAAAACTTCGTTAAGACATGTTGGGCTGCATAGAACCTCTTGTAAAAAAAAGTTTTGACTTGACTTTTACAATTTCTGCAGGCACCCCAGAGATTCAACTGCTTGTATACAATTCACAAGCAATCAAAAAGTCAATTTTCCATAATCTACCACTTTTACTAATGGCAGATAACGAAGTGGTTCTGCGCACCAGAGAGGGGCACGTCTTGTCTTTCAGCCTCAACAACAACCTGACGACCATCCTGCTGGACAATACTTCACTGGTGAGTGCTGCACACATGAAGATAAAACTTTTTTTTTTGTTGGCGAGGTATAAGGATGTAAACTCACTTCGAGGCTCAAACGGAAGCAGATCTAAAGGAGGAGCTTCTTTACTGCTGCTGTTTGTCTCTTGGCTGTCTCCCCGACCATCCTGCTGTAAATGCAAAGGAAATCAATTTCTTGGTCGAAATTCTTTATGCCCTCTACTATAGGTGGCCCATTTCAGTCTATTTTGGAATTATTATGATTGATCTGTCACACACAAGCAAAATGGCTGATAGTAAACTGTGATTTGTCCTGTCTCAGTATTGAACGTTCACACTTTAGTTCGATGACTAATGACACAAAAACAATCTGTTTCTGCCAAACTTGCCGTATGACGACAAACAAGAGGGACCTGTGTTGACTCATCACAACGTTTTTGGTCAACACCATTTGGTTTGGTTTACGCGTCTTCAAAGTTCCGACAGTTCAGACAAACCCAGTAATTTGATTATCGCTAACGCTGCAAAAGTGTAATCACTGATGTACACCCCTGCAGTCAGAGCATAATATAGTTTGGCAGCATGACAGAATATAGCTCCTGTTATTTCAAAGAGAATTGTTTGCTTCCCAGCAAGGACCTCATTGCTCCTCAGACCTCCTGCGTGCGACGCGAGCATTCTCACAATATGTGGGTCACAGCAGACTGCCGCTGTCAGGCTCAAGATGTAGTGTGTTGGGATATGGTGTGCACCAAGAAGTGTAATTGGGTCCCCCCAAATAAATGAGTGCAAAGTATTGAGCACAAGGGCCACCATTAGACGTGATGTTTTTGCAAGGCTTTAATGATGACACATGTAGCTAACCAGAACAGTGAGAACGCTCAAAATACAGATTTATGTAGGCTTTAGTTACGCAATAACCACACCTGTATGTGTCCTACTATTTGCCATTTTCCTGTTTCAAAATGACTGCTGTGAAAATTGTTATTAAAACAACAAACCTACTGGTGGACTTTGACATAGCACAGCAGCAAAGACTCTAAAAGTCATGTAAAAGTTTGAGGCTAACATCTGTAGCTCTGGGAAAATAGTCAGCATAGAAATAAAGAATTGAATTTTTTTACTAAGAAAACACATTTTTGATTGAATAAAAGAAAACAAATGGTCCCACGACTCTGCCGTGGGGAGCTCCACCGGTCAAATGCAATACTATAAACGAGAGCAAATCACTCACAGCAAAGATAGAATCCTACTTACTTCATAAATTATTTGTGCTCTGATCATTTTGTGTGTTTTTCAGGATCTGACCACAACAAAATTCCAGGTTTCTGCAGACAGGAGCTTTGTGCTCCTGGCTTACAACATTAAGCCGGTGAGTTGTCTCTCAAAGTTGTCTTTTATTCTATCGGTTTACAAAACGTTGTTGTTTTAGTAGAGTTACCGTAATTCTGCTGTGCACACTTTGAAGATGTTTTTTTTTTTTTTTGCAAATTAGCATTGCCCATCTGTTTGGTATGTATTTAAAGTGAGGTGGGGAACCTTATTCCCATCAGAGACCAACTCTGCACCCGCGGTCCTGCCTGCACCGATCAAACAAATGTTTATGTACTGTATGTTAAATGAGCATTTTAGGTCTATTATTCCGACGCTCTTTATAACACTTGTTCATTTTTTTCTTAAAGGCAAGCATGGTAAGCCGCATCAAATAGATTCCCTATCCTTGCAATAGACGCTCACAACTTAAACGATAGAGGTGGTGTGAACACAAAGGAAGTGCCCCGTCCTGACTCAGCCATACTGTAGCGCTCGTTGGCTCGATAAAAACGACACCAGATGACTGGGAGAGAGCTCAGAGAGCTGAATATTTAAGCCGACACATAGCAGGCTGGCGAGGAAGGATGAAAGGATTTCTTTGGAGAAAACTGTTGGGGCGGGGGGCAGGAGGGAATATAAAGGAGATGAAGGCAATGAAATTGGCCAGCTGTTTCAGTGAGAAGGTCCAAATGAAAAGCTGCCATGAATTGCATGGCTAGGTGTTTGCAAATGAACATCAGGGGGTCCGTCACACAGCAGCACAGATCGTTATTTAAGCATCTTTGTGACCCGCCTGACACGCTCATCAAGAGACGGATGAGTTGCAATTTACAAGCAAATAAAAACAAGTTTGGAGGGAATGAAAGCCGCACCAAGTTCCTTGTGCGTTTTTATTAAAGTCAGGTCACAAGTGCTGTTATCTCTCTGTGGTAGAGCTCCTCTATCATATTCTCTTTGTTAAAGTAATGAGCACTGTGTTCCCTTTGCAAATTAATTAACCAGACAATGGAATGTCCACAATTGGCAGTATGGTGGGAAAGTGCCTCCCAGATCCAAGGTTTTGAACCTGTTTCGCTTTTGACAAAGAAAACACACAAGCAACAGTTCAGACTAGCAGGTGAGGTTTTGTTTGCAGGTTTTTGGAGTTCTGATTTTCAGAAAGCCTGGTCTAATTCAGAAACTCTCACAAAGACCTTGCCTTCCTAACCCTTTCAATTTGACTTTAAATGAAACAACCTCATCACTGCAGAATCAGGAAAGGATCAGGATTCAGTTTGACCTTCTCCTCTGCCTCAGAGAACATCTTTCAGTACATATTTTTGGTTCTGCTCAGATTTTGACAATAAATTACGATTTGACAACATCAAATGCTCCAAATCTACCCTGGCTACAGTCAACTAAGGCATTCCACAAGGCTCTGAACTGGACCCCCTCCTATTAGTGTGTGATATAGCATGTTCTTATGATATATATTGATATGTTTGTGCAATATATGGTGCTGCACATACTGTATTTGTATCAATAGCCATTTATCCTTACACAACTGAAGAGAAAGAACTTATTTCAGAAATTAGTACGTATTAGTATTAGTAATTAGTAGTAGTGGGATGTTGTTTTTGTTCTTTATTTTTGGGATACTAATAGACAGAAAATAGATTATTGTATTTTGAAACCCGTTGCTGTATTTGTGTGGACTTCACTGTCAGTTGTGACATAACTCAGGACACGAAGGGCTTCTCTTTTCGCAAGTAGGTCGCTGTAAAGGATTTTTGTCAGTCTCATTTTCAGAGTTGTCATACGATTGATCGACTAGTCCAGTCAATGTACCCCATCTCTCACTCAAATCCATCTTTCCTGAGATCCTAAAGAGGACAAATGCTAAAGGAAATGGATACTGATGGAGGAGGTCTCCATCAGTATCCATCCATCCATCCATCCATCCATCCATCTTCTTCCGCTTATCCGGGGTCGGGTCGCGGGGGCAGCAGCTTTAGGAGGGACTCCCAGACTTCCCTCTCCCCAGCCACTTCATCCAGCTCATCCCGGGGGATCCCAAGGCGTTCCCAGGCCAGCTGAGAGACATAGTCTCTCCAGCGCGTCCTGGGTCGTCCCCGGGGTCTCCTACCAGTGGGACATGCCCGGAACACCTCCCCAGGGAGGCGTCCAGGAGGCATCCTGATAAGATGCCCGAGCCACCTCATCTGGCTCCTCTCAACGTGGAGGAGTAGCGACTCTACTCCGAGTCTCTCCCGGATGACCGAGCTTCTCACCCTATCTCTAAGGGAGAGCCCGGACATCCTGCGGAGAAAACTCATTTCGGCCGCTTGTATCCGAGATCTCGTTCTTTCGGTCACGACCCATAGCTCGTGACCATAGGTGAGGGTAGGAGCGTAAATCGACCGGTAAATTGAGAGCTTTGCCTTTTGGCTCAGCTCTCTCTTCACCACAACGGACCGGTACAGGGTCCGCATTACTGCCGACGCTGCACCGATCCGCCTGTCGATCTCACGCTCCATCCTCCCCTCACTCGTGAACAAGACTCCAAGATACTTGAACTCCTCCACTTGGGGCAGGATCTCATCCCCGATCCGGAGAGGGCATTCCACCCTTTTCCGATCGAGGACCATGGACTCGGATTTGGAGGTGCTGACCCTCATCCCGACCGCTTCACACTCGGCTGCGAATCGTTCCAGCGAGAGCTGGAGATCACGGCCTGAAGAAGCCAACAGCACCACGTCATCTGCAAAAAGCAGAGACGCGATGCTGAGGTCCCCAAACCGGACCCCCTCAACGCCTCGGCTGCGCCTAGAAATTCTGTCCATAAAAATTATGAACAGAATCGGTGACAAAGGGCAGCCTTGGCGGAGTCCAACCCTCACTGGGAACGAATCCGTCTTACTGCCGGAAATGCGGACCAGACTCTGGCATCGGTGATACAGGGACCGAACCGCCCTTATCAGTTGGCTCGGCACCCCGTACTCCCGAAGCACCCTCCACAGAACCTCCCGAGGGACACGGTCGAACGCCTTCTCCAAGTCCACAAAACACATGTGGACTGGTTGGGCGAACTCCCATGCACCCTCGAGGATCCTGCCGAGGGTGTAGAGCTGGTCCACTGTTCCACGGCCAGGACGAAAGCCACACTGCTCCTCCTGAATCCGAGGTTCGACCTCCCGACGGACCCTCCTCTCCAGCACCCCTGAATAGACCTTACCAGGGAGGCTGAGGAGTGTGATTCCCCTGTAATTGGAACACACCCTCCGGTCCCCCTTCTTAAAGAGGGGAACCACCACCCCAGTCTGCCAATCCAGAGGCACTGTCCCCGATGTCCACGCAACGTTGTAGAGGCGTGTCAGCCATGACAGCCCCACAACATCCAGAGCCTTTAAGAACTCCGGGCGGATCTCATCCACCCCCGGGGCCTTGCCACCGAGGAGTTTTTTGACTACCTCAGTGACTTCGGCCCCAGAGATTGGAGAATCCGCCTCAGAGTCTCCAGGCCCTGCTTCCTCAATGGAAGGCGTGTAGGTGGAATTGAGGAGGTCAATCCCCGAACCCGCTGGTGGACACCGGCGGTAAGGGATGCCGTCAAGCTGAAGAAGGAGTCCTATCGGGCCGTTTTGGCCTGCGGGACTCCGGAGGCAGCTGACAGGTACCGGATGGCCAAGCGGAACGCGGCTTCGGCGGTTGCTGAGGCAAAAACCCGGGCGTGGGAGGAGTTCGGTGAGGCCATGGAGAATGACTTTCGGACGGCTTCGAGGAAATTCTGGTCCACCATCCGGCGTCTCAGGAGGGGGAAGCAGTGCAACGTCAACACTGTTTACAGTGGGGATGGCGTGCTGCTGACCTCGACTCGGGACGTCGTGAGTCGGTGGGGAGAATACTTCGAAGACCTCCATCAGTATCCATTTCTTTGATTTCATTTGTCTCACGCCACGCTCATTTGTATGCAGTTACACTGTAAGACATCAGAAGACAGACGGGGTGGGGGCTGACCTGCCACCTTGAATTATGCATTCATGAGTTACAGCGCAAGGCCACCCTCTGTCTTTTTACGAAAAACAACCCCCCCTTCCCCTGATTCCCTTAGCTGATTTGTCTCCCTCACTCACTTTTTTTTTCTGTCTATCTCGGGGCAATTTATGCTGACTGGTGCAGTTTGCAGCAGCCCCGCCGTGAGCAAGTCAAGACAGGAAGTAGCGGTGGGGGAATTGGGGAGGTCGAGTGGTGGCGATTGGCTTGGAGGAAATGGGATTTCGTGACTAGATATACCGGCCAGTTAAAATCCATCAGAGAGATTATTATTTGGAGATGGCAGAGGGTCTTACTGAGTTGAACTGTCGTAGAGAGAAACAATTGAAGAAGCTGTGTGGGAAGTTGCTTTTCTATGAGACTGTCAGGGATGCCTGCTGGGTTGCAATAAATAGATTTTGGTATCATTTCAAGGAGGGATCATTTGGGAAAATATATAACCCTCTAAAATGCACTCAAAAGAGATTGGAGGAAGGAAAGAGAATTCAAAAATGAGACGAAATCAAATAGAAAAGAGCGGGAGGTTGGAGTTCTGGGACTGATACACAAAGACCTTTGGGAAGAATCGATTCCAAAGGTGCCGTGCAGATGCCGATATGGGAGGTTTAGCGTTGATGAAGAGCAATGGCTAAAATATCTTATATCGACTGATCATTACAGTAACATCTGCCCGATAACCACTTGCAGCTCGACAATACGTACTGCTCATCAGGTTTTGGGGTGCGGTACATGCCGAAACAGTAACCCCCTCCTGATTTTATCTTTTCAATCTAGTTCAACTGAACCGTTGAGTGTTTATTCCCTCGCAGTCACTCAGCCTTGGTGTGAGTGAGCTCAGGGACCAGGCTGCACTTCACTTGACAATCATCATGAAGTGGTCTCGGACCACTGGACTGATTTAACAGGACATTGAACAGCAACTGGTCAATAATAAAACGCGGACCGTGCCGAGTGTGGATTTTTTAAGCATATAAAAATGAACAGAACAGCCACAGCCAAGCTTTTTATCATAAGACTATAAAGTGGCCCTCTCGCTCTCTCGACTTATTCTAGGATGATTTATTTGGAATTGAATTACTTTTTACCTGGAAAGAATTCATTATCCACCCTTTTCCGCACTTGTACTCATTAAGGTCATGTGAGCTGGAGCTTTGGCCCAGATGACTTTGGATGGGAAGTGCGGTACACTCTGGATGGGTTTCAAGTCAATTGCAGGCTGTAGTCTGTCAAAGAATTGGAAATCTGCACCACGGCCAGACTGTTCCCATCATAAAATCTGACATGACTCGCTCTCATCAATCCACTAAATGACTTTAGGCTCTGCTGCAGGCTGCGCTGGCTTTTTTTTTTTAAGCAGCTAATGAAGCCTTAAGCATGCTTTGTCCCTCTTGTGGTTGGCTGACTACTGGTTGAAAAAGTGCAGGATTATATCTGCAGCAGTTCCCACATTCAAAATTTCAGTATTGTCGATGATTAGGTCAATTTAATCATGCCTGCCAAAATTGTGATCAGGATTAAAATTGGATTAATCATTCAGCCCTAGTTTTCAGTTTGTTAATCCATTCCTAAATACTACTATCCTTTCATCTATTTCTTTTAAGCGCTTATCCTCACATGGTTGCAGGATAAGTACTAATAATTAAAAACAAGCAGCAATTTCAAGAGGGCCATTGCACCTCTTGCACTTGCTTTCATCTATTATTCATTCCCAAATCATTTGCTGTTGTTTTGTGGAATTCTTTATACTAACTTGGCCAAAGAGTTTGTCTTTGTTTTAGAAACAAAGGAAAAATCGTTCTTTCTAAACCAATGTGCTGGCAGAACAACCAGACCCCTGGGTATGTGCTCTAGAACCAGTAACAATTGTGTGTTGATGTACATAACCTCAAGTTAAATAAATATATTCTAATATTAAAATATGTTAAATGGAGCAAATAGAATGCAGGATGATGTACATATAACTGTGTGTGTGTACTGTCGAGTCTGCGTTGTGTTGTGGGTGTGTTTCCTCTGCACCATCTCATGCTCGGAGTTGTACGTGTCAGCTCGATTATTTTCCTTTCACGAGCTTCAGCATTGACCTACCTTTACCCTTGCAGCCTTAACCCTCACCTGCCAAGCAGTACAACAAAGGGACAAATCCAATATCCCTTCTTAAAGTCTGCTTTGTAGAAGATGTGACATTTAATTTCTATAGGGACTTGTTTCCAGGAATTTTTCAAACGCCACTGGGCAATTTGTCTCCTTTCAGCCTCTTGTGTGAAAAAAAAGGTAAGAATCAATGCATCACCTCGAATTCATCAGGTGATCCTGTGATCAATCACAGTCAACACACACACATGCCCCCCCCCCCCCCCCACACACACACACACACAAATGCATCATTGATGTTGGTTATTAGTCTTCTTCAGCATGTTAATTTAATTATTCTAGGAGCTGCTGGTGTTTGTGACACAATGGCCAGCCACCATAAATCTCACTGTGAATGTTGTTAGCTGCATTGTGAACGAAGAGCTTTTCTTTTTTCACCTCTTTATTTCCTCAATATACCTCAGAGTTGTTCTGCGATGCAATGTTCTTTAATTCAGACCTGATTTTCTTCATGATGAAATAAGGGTTGCTTAATGAATTTAAATCAAGTCTTTTAATCAAGTTCACTGTCATTGCCGCTTTAGAGTGCCTCGATATTGGCCAGCAGTGCGTGTTTTTCTTTTTTGCTACGTGTTAATGAGCATGTGCCAGCCGACCTACGTACGCATGATATGCTCTACCTCTTTCAGGTGTTCTCTCAGTCCTTCACAGCTACCTATGCTATCTACAGTGTGGCCACTGGGTAGGTGGACTCCTGAATGCTAATGCATGGGCTGCATGCCGGCGGACGTGCAGACTGAGCAACTCCTCTCATCTGATCAGAGCCTCGTGCTTGCGTCAAACATACATTCATTCATTAGTGTTCTCTCCTCAGATTCCACTGCCTGAGAATCATTTTCAGCATTCTATGAGTAATGCGGGCTAGGTGATCCTCTGGGAAACTCTCTGGAAAAGGACTTAAGGAGGAGCTGTGAAGCAGATCATTGCCTGGTGGTACTGGGGAGGCTTGTCCCTAGGCAGTGAAACCCCTAAAAAGGGATTTGAGATGTTGCACCCCTGCATGAACCAATGCCATTCGCTCTCTTTTTGTTTCCCTCTCTCTGCATCTTGCTCAGACATAACAGCATCTTCCAGGCCAGGGTGCAGACGAACAATGGAGGTCCTTTTTAGAAGGATGCAACACCCTAATGGATGCATTATGTGCAATGCTTTGTGTGTGTTGCAGGGACCTGCTGGCGCTTAGGCCCCCAGTGGAGGAGAAGGATGGCTTGCAGTACGCTTCCTGGGGGCCTCAGGGGAACCAACTGGTGAGGCAGACACTCATTCTGTCATTTGCAGCACTTAAGGCTGACTTTAAACTGCAGGGCTGAAGACGAGTTTTTCTTACATGTGTCCCAGTTTGGCGACAAGTGTCATTGCCGCGTGAGCTGTAAAAAAAAAAAAAAATCAGTTCTCAGTCGTTTCTGTGACAGGAATAACTGGCAATGTGACTACAGCCTCAAGACAATAGTATCATTAAAGCACCACAAATAAATAATAATAAAAATCTATCATAACACTTTTGTTAATTGTAGACAGCACCACCCAAATAAATGAATAAATAAAAAAATAAAATAAAAAAATACATAAATAAATAAAGCACTAATTCACAATACTACACCTACCTGTCTATCTTCTGCCCATTTAAAAAAAATCAAATGTAGTTTTTAAAATTACTTAGTTAACCAGAGATACTTCAAATGGTGGTAGGTGGGCGTTGACTCCCAAATTTGAATGTAATAGGCTAATTCTAAAGCACAGCCACATCCCCAGACATAAGACATACTTATGAAATCACATTATTTTTATTTGTAATTCTCTCAAATATTTAAAACTTGAGTTGTACGGGTTATATGTATATCACGGTGATGATGTAAAAACCTTTGAAATGATTTATCTTGGTCTCATTTTTACAATTGCATTTATGTAGGGGTGTTTAGACTTTATAGCTACTGTATGTTTCAATATCTCATCAATATACATATGTGATTTGATAACGTAATGTTGGTGCCATGTTTTTGTCATTTTGAAATTAATTCAACTTTATTATAGCTGCTTCGCTATAATAATGGTGCCATGTTTTTGTCATTTTGAAATTAATTCAACTTTATTATAGTTGCTTCGCTATAATAAATAAGTAGCTGTGCTATAATAAGTTACATTCATCTTGTTCAGGGTAGCAAACAAAGATGTTTTGTATTTTTTGTATTTGTTGGACCTGACCACATGTGTGCTGCTGGCAAATGTACTATTCCCTTTTGGATGGAGTTCCACTCAGTCTTTTGTTCCTGCAGCCAGCTACAAAATCTGTAACTGTACTGTCGTGGATAAAGGATTTGTTTTGTGTGTACCGTTGCCAGGCCTTTGTGTTCGATGGAGACATTTACTACAAGCCCAGTGTGACCAGCCAAGCCCTGCGTCTCACATCCACTGGCGACCGGCACAGTATGGTGAACGGGCTCTCAGATTGGACCTACGAGGGTGTGTATTGAAAATCAAGACCACAATCTTAAAGAAGCTTTTGATATGTATTTTCAATGGATACATATTTTGAAACAAAACAGAGGAGGTGCTTCTGTCCTATGTTGCCCACTGGTGGTCCATGGACGGCGCCCGGCTGGCGTATCTCAGCATCAACAACTCTGCCACACCACTCGTGGAAATACCTCAATTTTTGGGTGGCTTATACCCTTCCAATTTGATCTTCCCCTACCCCAAGGTGGGTTTAATATGCTGCAGTGTATTGTTTTGCTCATAGCAAGAAACTCACTTAGACACTATGACATTGATGAATCACAAGCAGCACAGTGTTTTTCAACCTTCATTGAGCCAAGGCACATATACAATACAATCGAAAGAGTTTATTGTAATTTATTGTATTTAGTTTATGATGCAGATACAGCGGAGTGCAATGCCACTTTTTAGTTTTTTTTTTAAATAAGATTACACACTATAAGAAATGTAAACAATCACATTTAGCATCACTGCTTACAAAACATTCTACAAAATTAAAAAAAAAAAGTCTTATCACATTCATATGTCATACTGCAAAATATAAAAAAGGTTTTCACATTCATATTAAATATTAAAATAATGGCAAACCATCAAATACAATTGTCACCAAAAGCGTATATACTGAAATGATGATCACAGTTTATTCACAAATCTATTTACTTAGTGTGAAATATTGGCACATTTAATTAAAAACAACTATTGTTCTGTTGTCTTGTACACAGTTTGATTGTACCTTCTGCCCTCTAGTGGAAGAGTCTTGATTAGTCCTATCTGTCAGTACACACCGCGAGCATAGACAGATAAACAAATTATTTGGAGTAAAAAAAAAAAAAAAAAAGGGACAACTCAGTCCCATTCTGCATCGCCACTCCTACAGCACATGTTTGTTTTTGATGAGTGAAATGTAAGGCAGAACTGAAATTTATAATAGTGTATAAAATGAAGCTGTTTATTAATATACGTTTCACTGATTGCTCTGATAGGCTGGCTCCAATATCCCATCAGTCAGCCTGTTTGTGGTGAACCTGTATGGCCCGGCCCACACGGTGGAGATGACGCCTCCTGACTCAGTCAGGGCCAGGTAGGTCAACACCTTTGAACCAAATAGAAGTGGCAGGTTCCATTTATATATGTATACAACATAACATAGTAGATCAAAGCAATCCCACTGTTACTAATAATTAAATGCAAAGGGCACTCAGCAGACTGTCGCCAATAACAAAAAGGACAAAGCTCAATTAACTGTACGTGTTTGTTAGAAGGGCACTTTCCGGTTCATGGAGGATGACATAAAACATTACAGTGGTGTCATTTTTATGTGGTGGACTGTTGTACCCTTTACGCAATGCCATCATAAAGTGAATATTATGCTGTCTCAGCACTGCATGGGTCCAATGATACAATTCAGATTTATAACTCCAAACCGGTTTAATTCGGAAATGGGCCGAGGCATTGGAAAATCCCCAAACATGGAACTTTTTTTGTACAAAACAACCCAACAAATTGGGTCAATAAATGTATATACAATGATATTAGATATGGGTCTCTTGAAAATATATGAAAATAGATGACAATATTGTTGGTAATATAATCAAATTGGTCACTCAAAACTGGAATGTAAATCTATTCGATTTTCACCTTGAATCAGACCTAACTGTTTACATGCGTTGGACCTTTGGGGAAACCTTGTCGTAACCACCCCCAATCCAATTTGCCCTCGGAGGAGGTACAGTAATTGTTGAAATGTCTGTTGACACCCACTTGTGTGGGTACCTACAGAGATGGCTACATCTCCATGGTAACCTGGACCAGCAGCACCCGCCTGGCGGTTCGTTGGCTGAACCGGGCTCAGAACCAATCGGTACTTTGTGTGTGCGAGGCCACCACGGGGGCATGCTCAGAGGTCAGCGGTCACTCTTTAGCTCTCTGCTTCAAAACGTAGCTTTGTATAACAACAGTTTATTATTCTTATTATTATTCAGAATTGATTCCCTTCTGTGGTTAAATGTCTACCATCCTAATTGATATTCAATATCATTTGCAGCATGGGAAGAATTTTTTTGCAATGTTTTCAAACTGTACATCCTCAACTAAAAGGGAAGTTTGACTTTATGTTGCACGCCCAGCCCACATGATGTTACTTGATGCTCTGTAAATTCCATCTGACCAACTAACTAGTAAATAAGTATTCATGCTATTGAACCGCACAAGAAATATGAAATCGTCTTTCATAACAGGAAAATGTTTGATACTTGTAATTAGATGTACTCACACGTAGGACTAGTGTATTCCGCATACATCTGGTCACATTTCAAATTATTTGAACGTATGCAATGTGTTTGGAATGCTCTAACATTTCTGATTTGTCCCCTCTAAAGAAACACAAGATGACCATGGATGTCATGCACAGCCAATGGCAGGTATGAAGAAGCAATGCTATTATTAAACAAACACACAAATGGTCAATGAAATAACTTGACCAATGTGATTATTAAATAAATAAAGAAATAATCAAGTAAATAAATTGAAATGAAGCACTGCCTTTTTTTTAATCAGAATTAATTTAAAAACAAACCTTAACCTAAACTAAAATAATGGTACCCTTAATGCAGAATTTTGTTGCGCAACCTTCAACATTGTGTTTCATGTCTGATCTTTTGTGCTGTTTTTTTTTTATTTAATTTAATTTAATTTATTTTTTTCATCTCAGCAGGATGTGCCACTCTTCTCAGATGATGGCTCCGTGTTCTACACCATTCTGCCAGCCAAGCAGGGCGCCCGGGGAGAGTTCAGCCACATAGCCGCTCTGTCAGCCCAGGTTTGTCCGCGTGAGGCTCATTAACATTTATTCCCTCCAAACTGTCCATTACCACTTCACCGGCGTTGAACACAAGACCCGCTTGGGGGCAACAGCATCTTGGTTACATTTGCAGCACGTTCTCCCTCAGTACAGATAAATCATGACCAAGTCACCATGAAATGCTTGCTGGGTGGCTTCATTTAATCCTCACTCGAGCGGGGCAAATGAAGAAAAGAGCAATGGCGCTTTTAGAAACGATACAGAAGGACCTTATGTCTTGTCGTTTATCATTACCACTTAAGTGAATTTGCCATTAGAAGGTGAGCCCTTGCTAATTGGCCCCATTAGTAATTGGAAGATTCACTCAAGGGTTTTTTTTTTCTCTGAGTACTAATTGACTGCCCTCCCTTAACTCACACATAATGCTCCTGCACTTATTATTATTGTTATCATTATTTTTAAACTCTTATGTCCACCCAGCCCATCATTCCCTCCAGCCCTACTCGCTTTTTGACATCAGGAAGCTGGGATGTCACCTCGCTTTGCGCCCTGGATGAGAAAGCTGGAAAGATGTAAGTGACATGGGCTGTTTGCTTGTTTCCATTAGACATGGAAGTGAATTTCTTCACATTTTAGCTGATAAAGCAGGAAAGGAGCTTGTGATTACTTGCTTGTGGTTGAGGATCAAGCATCCCTGAGTAGAGAGGAAAGAAAAATATTTTAATTTCAAGGAGGGCTAAATTTGATGTTAGTGCACCACAATGGGATTTTATGCTGACATAGCAAAATAGTGAATAGTAGGCTACATATAGTTTGCAGGATTACGCAATAGCGCAAAAATGTTATTTGCATATAGGTGAGGATCTGAATGATATTCTTTACTGTGTTGAAGTCTCTTCGACATCACCCCCCTAAAACTCATGATGGTAGATCCTGTTTGTTCATTATCTTCTGTGGACCAGAATGTCTCTGCACATGCACAGATAGACAAACAAAAACAAATACGACACCTAACCTTTTCCCCATTTTTGCTGCAATCTATCAGTGGTGTAAGACATTTGCACAAATACTGTGCTGAATATTTATTGGCCATCACCAAATTCAAGAAATCATATAAGGGTACCAGAAATTGTCCAACCAGTAATGTCTGCCTAATAGTCAAGAGGTTTGGAACAGATACACATTATTTCCTTTTCTAATTTACTTGTTGTTGGTTTTTTTTTTTGTAACTAACTTGGTCTTATTTTTTTTGACACCAGCTATTTCCTAAGTACAGAGGAATCAAGACAGGGCAGACACCTCTATAGGTGAGTTGCAAGAATGCCATTTACTTATGGACTAATGCTGCATTCCAGAAAACTGGCAAGTCAACATTTCTACCCTGCCAATAGGAAAAGTGCATTGGGATACAGCACAAAGTCCCGCTTGCAAACTCAGGGCAAGCTGCCACCACCAAGATGCAGGATATGGGATGTAACGGAGTTGCATAACGTTGAATGAAAATCCTCTAGTCATTATGGACATGAATGTATTAAATTGGGGATTTTAACAAGTGATTTTCAGACTTATTTTTTCAGAGTAGGATGATCACACAACATACACACCAATACGTTTGTTGTATAATCGATACATCATGGAAAAAGAACAATTGAAGATTCACTGAAAGCCCAAAACTAAGTGTATGTAAACGTTTTACTATATATATTGTACATGTAGAAAAGCAAGCTCTGATGTCACTCGTTATACTGCTCATTGTTGATTTCGTTCTGTATCTAAGGGTTTGCACCCAATTTAGAAATCTCATGTTCACGTGGTGTGCTGAAGCTCAGGGGCTTAATTGAACATGGTCAGAATGACAAGAACTCAGTGTGCTGCAAAATAGGTCTCACTTGGCTTTAGGCTTCACAAGGCAAAGTCAGAATAGTGGTTTATTGAACCAAGGCACATATTTTACAGGACTTGAATCTCACAACACCAACTAAAAATGTCTCACAGCGTGTAGACCGAAATAATACCTGCGGATTTACTTCGCTGTCGCATCACAGTGTTTGGGGGTAAACAATAGCATGTTCAAATGTCAATCAGGCCTTTGTAGAAAACTTAGCCACCAACATAGTATAAGTCAAATGTGTGTATACTGTAGTTGTCTTGTATGTGTGTGTCTACTCTGAACACATCTCTTCTTGTTTCCAAGCGTGGACGTGGAGGGAGCATTTCAGCGCCAGTGCATCACGTGTAACCTCCTCGACGGATGTCGCTTCTTTCGAGCCGAATTCAGTCCCAACTGCACCTACTTCACTCTCCGCTGCCTTGGTGAGTGGCAGATGCATCGTCATAGTGGAACCTGCAAAGTCATGTTTGAGAAAGTTGCTGAGCCTCTCATTTCGTCATACTTCAAAACAATCTTATAACTTTTGTATTTTTAATATTGGTCAAATTCCAGAATGTAAGTTTACTTTTTTATTGTTATAATCAGATTTCACCAGGGTTTTAAAATTTGTGTTATCTAAAACATTCTCCAGGTCCAGGTATTCCAAAAGTGACAGTCCACAACTTAAAGGACCCCTCCAGTGAGTTTCAATTTTACATCTGTATCTTAAATGTTGGGCATTATTCAAATCTCCAGGAACACATTTTTTTAGTGGTGTAGAACATGAACGGGCAAGTAGCCATAAGATGGCGCGAATCCCCGCAAACTCTTCAATGTTCCAGCATTCCGCACGCGGGACAGCTGCTTTGTCGAGAGTTTGCTACGGAATTTGTAAAATTCTGTAAAAATAAAATCATGTAAAATTGTTATCCATTATTTTTCTGCTTTGTGGCTTACCAACAAATTTCCATCACACTGTATGCAAACGTATGTAGCTCTGAGTCTTCAGCAATTTTTTCAATGTTCAGATAAAAATAGATATTATCTTTTTGTAGGATACGTTGTGTTGGAGGACAACAGTCCCCTGGCCAAAGCCTTGGAAGACAAGCGTCTCCCTGAAACTCTATTCAGGACACTTTCAGCTGACAACTATGGTACAACACCTTCATTACAATTGCTGATTGTGGGTCTCTTTAGTACCCAGAACCATCTACAGCTATCCACTTTTCATTCACCTTATTGAGCTCATTTAGTTTAAGATAGATCCAAATTGATTTCGTTTTTTCTTCTCTTAGATGTGCACCTGAAATTATCTTTACCTCAAGGTTACGAGGCTAACCTTCACCCTCTGCTCATTATTGTGTAAGTAAACATGTGTGCAGGCCTTCATCACCTGGTTTGCACTCACCCAAGTCCTTCAAGGGTTTCAGCTTTCAAATGTCTTCTCATTCAGTGACAGTCTTCCAGGTCATCAGTCGGTGACAGAGGAGTTCGCACTTGACTGGCCTCAGGTCCTTTGCAGCTCACACAATGTGGCGTTGGTCTGGGTGGATGACCGGAGCGGGGTCGGCCGTGGGCAGAAGACTGTCATGGCAGACCCACGCAAACTGGGTTCACTTCAAATCAAAGATCATTTGGAAGTTGTTGAGTGGGTGTCACACAATAGCAATGGCAGTCACGTCAATGATGGCGGGAAACCTGACTAAATGAATGACTTATTTGCAGGTTGTTGATGAAGCTGCCTTATATTGACGGTCACCGTATGGCTCTTTATGGCAAGGTAAAAAAAAAACAATCGTTATAGTTGCTCCTCAGATTTTTTTTATCTCTGCAGTCAAACTTATTTGTTTTCTGAACAGGGATTTGGTGGACACTTAACCCTGAAAATGTTAACTGCAACAGAGAAACTATTTCAATGCTCGGCTGCTGTGGCCCCAATAACGGATTTTAAGCTTTACAGTGAGTCATTGTCATCATTACTCTCATCAATATCATCTACTTCCCTATGGGTCAGTATTCCCTCATCTGCCTACCTGTCGTCATCATCAGTCTACTGAGCAGTCCTACACTTTATCTACCAACTGATCACCTAGGGATCCCCTCTACTGTAACTAGCTCGATGTCAAAAGATAATTTTCCATTTCAGGCGCTGCATTTTCTGAGCGGTATCTTGGCCTTCCAGCAAAGGAGGAGCATGTTTACTCGGTAAGGTTATCAAACTATGTTCTGAACTGGACTGTTGACGTTTCCTCCTTGGCTCTATTGCAAAACTGGGCTCAGCAGTAAAATATATTGCATTAGTGACTGTAAACACTTGTTCACAGCAATTATTGCTTCTTGGTGGTACTGTTATATAAAGCATTTGGTTATCACGCCCTAATTAATTATTTACACCCAAGAGGCAATTTTAATGTTCTAATCTGATACGCTTTAACACACAAAAAACGGCACAACTTGTATTTTTTGGCATAAAACATTTAGTTGAATTGCCCAATTTAAAATGCTGATGATGTTTGTTGCTTTGAAATTTTGAGTTCCCCTAACATCTTTTTAGAGCAAAGTTAACAATGGTATTTCACAGAGAAAATCACAAACTAGAGCCTGCACTATTATTATTACAGCGTAAAAAGAATTGTCAATCGGGTTGTGTTGTTGAATTAATTGTGTGTTTTATTATTGCAGACTACCTCTCTGCTGGAAGAGGTCAGCAAACTGAAAGATGAGAATTTCCTCATTCTGCACGGAACTGCAGATGGTAAACATTCCTTTCCTTCTTGATATCATGACAGCTTTAAATGTTAATCATCCTACCTAAGTGCTAACGGGCAAGTGTGTTGTGCGTTTGACTACAGCGAGGGTCCACTTTCAGCACAGCGCGGAGCTCCTGAGCCGACTGGTGAGGGTGGAGGCCAACTACTCCCTGCAGCTGTACCCCGATGAGGGCCACACATTGCGGGAACTGCGCAGCATTCAGCACTTCCAGCGCACGGTGGTCAACTATTTTCATAATTGCTTCAAGCACAGCATCCTCTTGGATACCTTTGAAGAAGAAGAGGAAGACGATGATTGATTGTTCTCACCTCTGCAAGGACTACACGCCTTGGCGGTGAGTGCGATGTGGAGTGCAGGAGTGCGGACCAAACACTATCGAGCAAGCAAATCGGCAAGCAAAAGTCAACATCTATTGCACACAATTGTTTCTGATGTTTACTGTTTGCTCGGGACCCTGTGAACACAACCGTGTGTTGTTTTTGCACCTTTCATTAAAAAAAAAAAATCATCAGGTCTTAAAAACGGGACAATATATGTTACGGTCTGTACAATCTGTCGCACGCCATCTATCACATTTGGAGTGCGTTTGTCTAAAAGGTTGTGCAATTTTATTCAAGCAACCTGTGGACCACTGCTCGAACTGACTTCCTAAATCAGAGGCTGATTGTGCCAAATGTTTACAGGTTTTAAAGTGTACCTAAAGACTGCATGATGTGAAGTAGATTGCATTATCTGTGTTTTGTCATCATGGTTCGAAATATATTGTTACATTCTGAGTCATAAACAGGTTTCATATGTATGCAGAATTCAGCAGCAGTGCGAAACTCCCAAAATGAAGCTCACACTTACTGTTGAGTCATTTTGCTCACGGGCTGGTTGGAACAGATCCACATTCCATTCAAGGTTATATTTATTGTTACAAATATTTTTTTCACACTGCTTTAACACTGTGCAGTATGTGCCAAAATACGAACAATATTCATGAATTACTGTAGTAATGGGTTTAACAATGCAGTTGTAATTTGGATGAATTAAACAATGAACACTGATAAAGACTGCAGTGGAAGCAGATCACCTTCATATTTTTGTACTCAACATTTGAATGAGTCTCTCTTAATGCATGAGACATTAATTGATTCACTGGCCAGAAACAGTGGTTCAATGCATCAAACTAAACCATTGCATGATTCTCCACACCAAGCATTTGTTTTTCAGCAAAATCTTGAAAATTAAAATCGTTTACAGCAAAACTGTATTGATTGATTTTCTCTTATATCTGCAACGTACCATGCAACAAAATGCAGAGTCAAAGCACTGTGAGTATAAAATAACATTGCAAAAAATCATTACAATTGCGTTTTTGTTCAGATTTTGAATCTTTGTATGTTCGTAAAGTTAAATGCAGACTCCAAGTGGTACATAGCTTTGCACGTTTAAGTTGTCTCCCTTCTCCAACACACGTGCTTATACAAATGATCAAAATATTTGTCCGGCTTCAACAGAGATTAAATTTGTATCATGTATATCAGCCCCGTCAGTAATTAAGGAAGGAAAAGTCAAAGTTGAACAAATTGACATAGTCAGATCTTGAACATACAGCGTGTTCAGATAGCGTCACAGAAGCCGTCAAATGAGCATCAGCGTAGCGGTGTTCTAGCCAATCACAACCCTCTACGCACATACACGTTTCCGGTCTATAGTCCAATCAATATTGATGCTACTTGCGGGCCTGAATCCCTCTTCAACCTTCTGTTCTTTGGAGGGGCACCTTCAAGCGGCTCCGTGGTGCACCAGTAGTGACTTCTTGATCTACTGAAAACATCGTAGAGTAACACTTGAACCCAGCGACAATGTCGTTCCTGACTGTCAGTAGGCTAGCGCCTAAACTCCTCAATTCAAAGGTAAGAGAACAGTGCGTGGCCTTCATGTTACTTGATTAAGCCGTCAAACCGAAGTTAGCCGGCTAGCGACAATGTAGCTAATGTTAGCTCTGACGACCACATTGTGAGATAAAGGCGGTCTCCATTATGGATTAAATGCTGCATCTAACTATAAACGTTTGATTGAATTTACTAACGCTGTTCTAATTCTTTTCAAATGTGATGGCAAATATTACCACGCCACTGTTCCTTTATGACTAATCACAGGTGGGACATATCTGGCCAAGTTAAGATCCGTAATGTGCAGACAGTGTCATGGATTTGGCTAGTCAAATTAAGCTATCAGTGATACGATCTGATTTTAACTAGTGTTGGAGAATTGCAGTACTGGGACACCCTTAAAAATTCTCCTCCACCATCTTGACCTTCACTTAAAAATGTCCCATTGCTTAACTTTGTATTCTGTGTTAAGATCCTTGAAGGCGGTTTTTTTTTTACCGTTTCAAATGTCAAGGCAACCCGCACTGTTTTGTGCACACGGTGTGCATTTGTCAATGTGGTCTAAAAGTACGTATGTATATTGTACACTTTATAGGAAAAGAATCATCAATGAATTTGCCCCTGAGATTATCAAGCGTGACATTGCCTGTCTGCACTGGTTGCCACCTTTTTACAATTTACTGTTTTACTCCACTGACCTCAAGGTTAAAGTGCATGAAAACCTACTGTGTCATCTGTATTTATAATGCTGTACAACCTGCAATGGTTACCTGGCTTCAAAATTGGGACAATTCCCAGATAACCTCAGTCACACTCACCTCTTTTTCTTACCTCGAGTCAGTCTTTGCCCTGGTTGGCTCTTTATTGTTATTCTTACATAACAAGCCCTGATGGTCAAAATCTCAAATGTGACAGAACACCTGGTGCTTCACATGTTTGAGCATGCACAGTTGTAAGTGAACCTGTACTCGGAGATGAAGTTTTCTCAGGTTAAATGTATCAAATGATGGTCAATTCATGCACTACCCCTGCCCCCTGCTCTGCTTTAAGAATGTACATTCATTTGTGATTGCATGATTTCTTAAACATTCCAAATCTGTTCTCCAAAACGTCTCATAGAGATACTCGCTTTTTTCCCCTCAGAAATAGAATAACCGATGGTGCCAATAGTAGCCAATTTACAGTGGGGTTTAAAGAGTGCATGCAAAGTTTTCTGAAGCAAAGGTTACTTTTTTTTTTTTTCTTTTAATAATTTGAATAGAAATGAATTAGGGGGGCGGCAGAAGTGTCATCTCACATCCTCAGATAAGAAAAGGATTTTTAAAAATATTTTTGTAGAGCCCCAAAAGTCAGAAAAACAGAGAAACCCATCATTATTCATTTCCCCCATAATTTGCCGATCAATGCATGATGTGGTTGATCAGAACCACGAAATAAGACGGAAAACACAATCTTGTTCATGCCCAGGATGTTCTGTGTGCTACCTTTGTTAGTATTTTTGTTTTTTCCCAATATTAAAAAAAAAAAAGGGAGAATTTTGCCAGACAGTTTTTAAAAGGTTTATAATTTCATGCTAATTACCTCATCTATTGTTTTGTATTATTTTAATTAGAAAAATTACAATGCGGTTAGCTTGGAACATTTGTCGAAATATGTAACTTGTATTCTCTTTTCTTTATATCATCTTTACTGTAAACCAAGAGTGATGAACTGTAAACAGCTTGAAGTAAGAATACTTTGTGTAATATTTGGAGAACTGTTTTCTTGCCGGTTGAATGTTAAAACGTGATTCAAAAGTTGCTCATGTCCTTTTGTCACGTGTTCCGCCCAGGAAGTAAGCACTGACTAATGCCCCATATATGAGCCCTTCCCAGGCTGTCACATAATGGCCCCTCAGCAATGTGAGGTGACATAAGATCCTACCTTTTGTTTTCGATGACCCTCCTGAGTCATTTCCATCCAAGCAGTTTGTGGTTACTCATCATACCAGTGGGACCGAAGCCAACTAACCCAAAGCTTTTTAACAGCACTCCTCCTTCAGTTGTTGATTTAACTTGCCCTCTCAGGGGAGTCGTCTTTCAGTGGCAACATGAAGCAGACATAACTTTTTTTCTTTGCTGCTATAGGTTGAAGAGAGCGAATTGCAGCGTAACTGTACTTACTATTAGTTCTTTTCATGGGGGGGGGGGGCAGTATGCTGTTTGATCCACCCTGGAAAAAGAACTGTCCAAATGAAATGGACATTTATGCCCATAAAGAGTGTTTGACCACAGCTGTAACCTCAAATGAAAATAGCCCTTCTTCCCACAGAGACACATTGATTATGCATTTATGAAAAGTGGGCTCAGTGGAATCGAGATTATTTAAGAATGAGAATTGAGTGGAGAAGTGTTACTAATTTACATGCTTAATTGATAGTTTTATTGACAATGTCGAGTGCAGTAAAAGCTTTATGCTTTGTTGTCTTAGATGATGATGATGATGATGATGAGTGCTTTGAAATGACTGCATCTCTGTTTTGATTTGTATTCTAATTTCTGTTTGAGTTTATTCACACACAGCACTTTGTTTCAGCTGCCTTTTTCTTTTTTATATTAAACTGCTCTGTAAATAAAAATGAGTTGAATTTGCAGAAGGCGGTTTTAGTTTCTCGCATAAAATATTGCTGTCCAAAAATACTTGCCTGGTTTGTACCTGATTTACTAACAATGTCACAATTATTTCTTGTGCCACAGAATGCCACCTACTTCATTACAGCTGCAAGAAACGCCAGCGCCTCCACAACAGTAAGTGCCCTTGAGCCCAACCCGATCGTCTCAATTATGCTGCATTAAAAGTGTAAAACGATTGAAATGATAAAAGACAACGGGCCTCAATCTTGATAAATCTTGTGATGGTTACATATCTGCACACCTCTAAAATAGTTTTTCCCAATTAATCAGAGTGGCACATGCTTGCACTAGATTGGAACGGATCACGTCACATGTAAACAGTTGACCAGAAACCGTCACTCTGAATGAATTCCAATGGAATGTCAGAAACATGCTTGTGAACCCAGCTAAACGGTTCTGTCGACGGCTCACTGCGTGTTGCTAATTGCAGTGTGAAAAAGTCTCAGTCTCAACTAGTTTCTGGTCTTGTATACATATCCCGTTATGTCATCTGAAATGTTCAGGTATGTCTGCACAGGCCACCAAATGTTCGAGGCAGTGTTCTCCCGCTCAGGAAAAGGCCATTTTTGTGCGGACCTTTTGTAGGTCAATCAATACTTTGGTCAAATGTTTACAATCAGACTGTTGAGAAAACCCTCTCATATTTTAGCAGTGTGTTATTTTTGGACTAGGTGTTTGTTTGTGCCCTCTTCAAGTGTGTGTGTTTTTTTTCCAATCCAGAATCTGAAGGACGTTCTGTCAGACCTGATCCCTAAAGAACAGAGCAGGATCAAGAACTTTAAGCAGCAGTATGGGAAAACCAACATAGGGCAGATTACTGTGGATATGGTGAGCAAACTTGTGACTCTTCAACGTAATTTCTATCACAGGTTTAATAAAGTGTATCGTCTGTGGGGGGAACTACAACACACGTTATAATTGTTTTAGCACGATTATTTCAAGTATTCCTCCTGTAGCAATGTGCCATGAGTGGTTCATAAAATGTTCACACTCACATGCCTCTATTGAAATTCAACCCGCAGCCATGTGCCCACCCCACTCCCTTGCACAAAAACATCAAATATAACTGCCCCCAACACATACAGCACAAATGAAAGTGTTTCTTTTTCCACATGCACGTTTTCCTGCAAACATGCTACCCCAAGACTTACTGAAAATACAACTAAAGCAATAAAATAGGACAAAGTAAATTTGATGGCGATAAGAAGAGATGCTTATTCACAGTTCGAACATGTGTAAATATGCGTGGATGCAGCAGTGTGAAAATGCAAGAAGCGTGGATTGTGCATATTTGCAAAGTCATTTTCAACTTGAAAATAAACAATAGCAGAACGTAGATTCCAACTGTTGTAATTCCAAGTTCTGCTCCACCACTTGTAATAGAAATGTCTGTTGATGTTACCACGTCTTTCTCAGTGTTAAGTGAAAGTTTGAGATTACACTGTGGATAACGCAGTATTCAAAAGCAAGTTCTGCTTGTAATTGATTTTAGTTACTGTGTAAAGCACATTGAGTTGCCTTGTGTATGAACTGTGCTATTTAAAGGTAAATCAATTTGCCATGCCTCTTACCAAACCGTCAAAAGGTTGACGTAACGCAAAATGTCCAGTAAGCATAATCGTCTGTTGGGTCGTGTTGGGTTAATTTTGGCAACACTAGGTCAACCATGAATTGTAACGCAGATTAGTCAAACCACTGAATCTGTCAGGGTTGTCTGCGTCAGTTATCTATCAGTCAGGTCATCCTGATGAGGGCACCAATCTGCCAGATAATAACTGCAATACAAGGGTGCATGGTGACCCTGTCTGGATCTTTACAAACATGAGCAGATTTGACAATTTGATGCAATACACTAGCAAATCATAGCCAAAGAATGGACTTTGGTGTTTGGTGAGAACTTGCCCCAGCGCATCACGAGTCACATGTACACACACAGGTGATGTCAAGAAATGTTGAGAAACAGGCTGTGTCCAAATTAAAAGGTTGCTGTATACTCGATGGCTGCATTTTTGGCTGCATGATTTTAGTTCCAGCGTGCCACACCTACATGTGGTTTTCAAATTGTAGTAAGACAATTAGCAGCCTGGATCTTCCCATTCCTTCAAAAGCAACATAGGACAATGTCCACCAATGTTAGACGAAGACAAACATTACAAGAAAATAAATCAAATCAAATAATTCGTAAATTAAGCCTCTCAAGCAATGAAAAACGTTCTTGGGCCTTTCTTATTCCTCACAAACTTCAAAGATTTATACCATAGTGGAAACTCAGTCAACCAATGATTTTAAACAAGCTTTTGTTTGAAAGTATCTACATTTGTGAATAAGGAACTTGCCTAACAACATATTCTTGTTTTCGCCAAAAAAACAAAAGACTTAATGGAACTTCCATGTCAAAGGTGATGTCAGCTCAATGGGTTTGGTCCTAAGGCAGCCCTGCATTTCCAACTAAAAAAACCTGAGCCCACATTTGGACAGGCCTAGTGTGTATTTCGACACCACTTGAGATCGAGTTGTGCCCCAAGTGGCTCATGTAGCTGAAAAACCGGCCTTCAGAGGACGCAGCCTGTGAATTTTGACGTAGCATCAGTCTTTGGTTGCACATTCATTTCCAGCATGTACAAAGCAGCAATGTCATGTTTTACATTCGTTGGTCTCTTCTAATCTATAAAGCAACCTGCCTGATCAACAATATAATAACACTAAATAGATTTTTTCCCCCTTTGAACATGGAGTGAAACTGAAAGACATTTATCTGTGTATTTTCTAAACTTATTTTAATCTTGTATTTGTTTGCTTGTTCAGGTGTATGGAGGGATGAGGGGCATGAAGGGTCTGGTATATGAGACTTCTGTGCTGGATCCCGATGAGGTCAGTGCTGAATATTGCTACCCTTTTGGCCCTAAATACAGATAGCTCGATGAATGGATGGATAATCTTGTGAGGAAAATTGGATTGTCACAGTAGCAGTATTCGGTTAAAACAAGAAAAGAAAACCAAATACTGGTACTGGTAGACTGGATTAGCAGCTTGACTCATTCTGTTTGGTTACAGGGCATCCGCTTCCGAGGCTATAGCATCCCAGAATGTCAGAAGTTATTGCCCAAAGCTGAAGGAGGTGAGGAGCCATTGCCTGAAGGCCTCTTCTGGCTGCTGGTCACAGGACAGGTGCCCACTGGGGAGCAGGTGAGACTCAGGGTGGTGTAGTGGAGCCACAAAAAACATATTCTACTTTATTCTTTTTTTTTTTTTCTCCTAAGGAGCAACTGTTGACCATTTTGAAGCTGTGGAAATTTATCTTTGATCGGACTTTGAGATGACTAAACAAATTACACACATTACAAACATGGTGTACAGTACGTGCCTACAAAACGGTTGTAAAGCAACATAACTGCTTGGTTCTAAATATCAAGCCGCTATAAAACGTCTGATGATCATTTATAAATGAATCGGTCCGACACATTTATTGCGGAGGCAAAAGATCATTTGACTGCCATTATTGCTAAAGATAAAGTCAAGGTAGACTGATAAGCCCATTGCCTTTCAGCTGAGCCTGTCGGAGAGAAAAAAAAAAAAACTTCTGGGCAACTTGACTGTCAAGTTTTATATATGTGAGACAAATGTGTCCACAATGCGTACGTCATGCCACACGCTCCTGCTTGCCAGGTGAACTGGGTGTCGAAAGAGTGGGCGAAGAGAGCGGCGCTCCCGTCGCATGTGGTCACCATGTTGGACAACTTCCCCACCAACCTGCACCCCATGTCTCAGTTCAGCGCCGCCATCACGGCCCTTAACAGTGAGAGCAGCTTCGCACGTGCCTACTCTGAGGGCGTGCACAAGTCCAAGTACTGGGAGGTGAGTAATCATGCTTACATTGGCCCTTATTCTATTTTTTAATATCAGCCTATGCCTAATTTCTACCCTCCTAACAAAGTGTGCTAAAGTTTATTCATGATGTCATCAGCCTCAGTATAAATATGGCGCAAAATGTTGTATTACCCACTTGAAGGGCAAGAGGTTTTTTAAGCAGCTGTGAACTAGCTATACTGCCCAGATGCTTTAATTGGGTCATGGTTTATGGATTTCTACTTACAGGCTTCATGCCGCCAATAGATTTTTTGATAGTCTTGTCACATCTGACCAATGAAATTAACAAACACGCCCCAGTGGACTGATGAAACTCTGAGTCCGAGCTCATACTGAACTTCACGAGTCAAATTTTAAATATGTACTGTATTTAATTCACATACAACTGATTTCTACATTATTATATTACCTCAGGTTACTAAATGCACAAACAAGATTACATTGCATGCGTGGTCTACTTCCATGTGTGTGCAACAAAAACAAATACGCAAATACATAATTTCCCCTTTAGTTATTAATATTATAATATTATAATCCAAATAGCTCTGGGTTATTTGAAAATATCATGAGTGAATATAAAACAGAAGTGTGAATAAAATAGTCTTCCATTGTGAATGAATGCATCGTACAATGAGACACCCTTAAAGGAAATTGCTGGAAAAACACCATTTATGAAAAAACACTGCATGTGTTCACACCGATGCTCAAACAAATTGCAGGGGCTATGGACCAAGCAAGCACTGCAGTGAAATTGTGAAAATCTGACGAACTGAAGCCCTCCCAGGAAGGGCTTTGTAATTTCATGTACACGATAGAGGCAAAGCCCATAAAATTTAAAGGATAATAAAGCAGCAACAGCATGCATCTAGCCTCTATATAAACATTTTAAACACAACGCCGCATGAGGCTCATCACACGTGTTTGTTAGCATACTAGCTCAAATAACGTGACGGTAAAGTCATGCGTCTGTCCAAGCCACCCACTTCTTTGGCTCTCTCTCTCTCAGTATGTCTATGAAGACTCCATGGACCTGATCGCCAAGCTGCCTTGTATTGCGGCCAAGATCTACCGCAACCTGTACCGTGAAGGCAGTAGCATCGGAGCCATTGACTCCAACTTGGACTGGTCTCACAATTTCACCAACATGCTGGGCTACAGCGACGCCCAGTTTACTGAGCTCATGAGACTCTATCTCACTATCCACAGGTAACCCACACTGCGCTGGGCCAAATATATTGTCTTATATCGGATTGAATAAATAAACCACTAAATTCTGTCAACAAACAAAATGTTTATAAAAGGAGCACTTGAGGGGTTTTACGTTGAGGCAATCGACACGTTTAGTTTCATAGTATACACTCTGTTACTTTACTCAACTATCAAAATACTTGTCGACATATCTACAATACAATTTCTACTTTAAAATGGGTACATTTGCATGTTCATTTACTGTAGCATTAACCTTGCATTTTGTTGAGACATTAGTGAGGGTGGTGTACATACTTCCGGTAGTGTTCAAAATGACACACCTTAGACAAGCTAACGTTTGTGTCATGCAACAGTGACCACGAAGGAGGCAATGTCAGTGCCCACACCAGCCACTTGGTGGGCAGCGCTTTGTCAGACCCCTACTTGTCCTTCAGCGCCGCCATGAATGGCCTGGCTGGTCCTCTTCACGGCCTGGCAAACCAGGTAAGTCATTGACAGACAGACATACAGCCAATTCAGTGTTGGTTTGTCCTGTCAGTGATGTCCCTTGGTCCTTTGTCTCCCAGGAGGTGCTGGTGTGGCTGACCGCACTGCAGAAGGAGCTCGGAGGGGAGGTGTCAGATGAGAGGATGAGGGATTACATCTGGAACACGCTCAAATCCGGAAGGGTAAATAGCTTCAGTTCTTGCCATGGAATAGAATTAAATTACATGTAGCTTCTCAGGTTGGATTTAAACCAAAATGCTTCGTGTCACAATTAAATATTGTTCTGTGTGTTTACTGGTTTCTTTTGACAACCTGACTGCTGTGAAAAAGCTCATTAAACAGTAGTCGACTATCATTTACATTGTAAGGTAATAATAAAATTGAATAGAATTGAAATTGTTCAGAGCCGTCACAAAGCCCATCCTAAAACGAAATCTTGCAGACGTTGTCGTCAATAACGTTTGTTGCAATGTACCGTCTTTGTGTCAGGTGGTGCCAGGCTACGGTCACGCCGTCCTGAGGAAGACGGACCCTCGTTATACCTGCCAGCGCGAGTTTGCCCTCAAACACCTGCCCAATGACCCAATGTTCAAGATGGTGGCTCAGCTCTACAAGATTGTCCCCAATGTGCTGCTGGAGCAGGGCAAGGCCAAAAACCCCTGGCCCAACGTGGATGCCCACAGTGGCGTTCTGCTGCAGGTGAGTGCTAAAGTAGCTCCTACTGTTGTCAAGTGATGTCATGGATGGGTAACCAGTAGCAGCGTTCTGCTGCAGGTGAGTATTAGACTAGACCTTACGGTTGTCAAGTGATGCGTCATGGATGGCCTAACAGTAGCAGCATGGCACTGATGTAATAAGGCAACAAAGCCAAGTTATTGCCCCCATCGCCCACTAAAAGCCATCTGTAATTTTGTTAGTTGCCACAAGATAGCAGCTGACTACTTTACACTGAAAGGATAATAAAACACCCCCCCCCACCCCTCACTAAAAGCCATCTGTAATTTTGCTAGGTGCCACAAAATGGCAGCTGACTAACACTGAGAGGATCATAAAACGCCGCCACCACCATCATGTACCAATCATGAACTCGTATTATACAAACGACTATTCTGTACTCACTTAACAGTCGACATAAACAAGCCACCGTTCCACAAGGCCATTAAATTCATCTTTTGGCATTATCAGACAATTGTTATGTTTGGCAATCCGGGCAAAATACACCATGTGTGAGCTATTGGTACATGTATTGGAAGAAAAGCAGAACGTTTCACCTTTGACTGTGCACAAAGTGCATTTTAGGACTGCAATTAAACCAGGCGGGACATCTCAAAGGCAGATGAAAACAGCACTAGCAATAACACCAAGGCTCCAACAGAGGGCGCCAAGATAATTTACTACTTTAGCCTGAGCCAAAAGCCAGGGAATGGATAGGTTTAAATAAAAGTACATTTGCAAGCAACAACCTTGAATAATAATCTCAGGGTACAATGTTCTGTCATAATATGTATCGGGCATAGTTTTTTAGTCATAAATAATTGCCGTGTCCTATTTCTCATGGCACAGTGGTTGGGACTGACTCTTGCAATGGAGTGGTTTGAGGAATTGCACATTTGCATAGTTCAAATGAATGTATTTGCATGCGGTCAAACTGTGTTTTGGCAAATGCGGGTGCATGCGTTGGAATCTGACCGCGCCCCCCTGTACTCCCCCGTCTGCAGTACTACGGAATGACGGAGATGAACTACTACACGGTGCTGTTTGGTGTCTCACGGGCTCTCGGTGTGCTGGCCCAGCTCGTGTGGAGTCGAGCCCTGGGCTTCCCGCTGGAGCGCCCCAAGTCCATGAGCACGGATGGACTCATGTCTCTGGTGGGCGCCAAGTCGGGTTGATCGCCGACTGCGCTGGGAGTTGTAGTGGTCGAGCGGAGGTGCAAAGGTGACAGATTACGCTGAGTTCCCCCCCCCCGACCTTCCCTGTCCACCCTTCGGAATTCTGAGGGACTGAAAGACTATACTTTAAATGTCATTACACACAAAAAGACTCTCCTCTCGCCACTGCTAGTTGTCCAGCTGCCTCCTCGGGAGGTGAAACTTCCACTCGCGTAGAAATAGATTCCCACCTGAGATTTTATTTTTTAAGCTAGCCTCGCAAGGCCTCGCTCTAAATTAAGCGTGACACTCAAAGGGAATTGTGGAAGTCAATTGCACTTCCTCTGTAGTATTTGTTTCAGTGGCTAAAGCCAAGTCCCCCAACAATCAGTTGACATGTCGCTTTGGTTTCTTCTATGCATCGTCCCCGGCCCTGCCATTCTCCTGCCGTTGGCAACGTTTCACTCCCATTTATGAGCACTCCCGTTTTCACCATTCTCACCGCAATCAAGCTGTTTGAAAATAAAAAAAAGAAACTTGGGGGGAAACTAAGATAATGGCGCTTTCAATCTGGATCTATATTTTTGTTGTTTTTAGTGCTAGTCTGTCTTCCCTCTATGATCAAAATAACCGTCTTGTCTTTGTCTGAACCCGGCACTGTTTTAAACTGGCAATTGGCACTGTGGGCAAGCGGGTAGCCCGTAGTGATGCAAAAGAGCAAGCTTGAATCCAAATCAGGTTTTGGCTTTGTAATTCTTTGTCCGTTCATGTTAGTTGCTTTTTGTTTTTCTCCACACGAGAGCGTTTTTTCAACATCGACTAGTCCAAAACCAGCATTTACTCGATTGATTTGATCTCGTCATTTGAGGCCCGAGACCCCAACTCGCCACCGCTCGCTTCCTTGCTTGAGTGTGTCCCTTCATCCTGAGCTTAGTGGTGTTAAATATGTATCAAACTATCATGCTTCGGTCACGTCGTGGTTTTTTACTTTTATTTATACTTTGTGTACATAGGTTATATATATGTATAAGTTCTGCTCGTAACAACCACACCGAGTACCAACTGTGTCATAGTTCAGTCTCTCGTGTAGAAACCGCAGCTATCTTGTACATACGTGTTTTTGCTCATTTGTTCCGGGTGTTTTCGAGCTTGCTCTCGAGCTCCGCTGCCAAGACAGCCTGCCCACCTGTGACTTTGTGTGTCAACACTCCATTTTTGCCTCTCCAAATCCTTCCTTCTCTTTCTCTCGCTCCCCCGCCACTCATGTCTATTGCTTCGCCGCATTCGTTACTTTGATCATAGAGGAACAGGAAGGTCGTAAATGAGAATGAAATGTAAGGTGGGTTTATCAGATGCGCTTCAGGGGGCAGGATGGGTCGGACAGGGCAATAAATACTGAAAAACATGAATCTAAACGAAAAAAAAAGGAAAAATAAAGGTTTTTATTAACACTGCCTGGTGTGCTTTTTATCAAGTCAATTTGATTTATAAGACCCTTACTCATAAAAAGTCTCAAAGGACTTCATATGCCCACAGTTGGCTAATATTAACATTCCATGCTTAACACCAGGACGGTGAGAAACCTTGACAAGGGGCCACAGATTGGGGAACCAGGGTGACCAGGCTGCAATCGCTGCTGAGTGGGCAACATTTAACATAAGACGATGCTATGTAATGTGAAAGACCGTTCAGAATCAGCTCAGAATCGCCTGTATTGTAATAACTAGAACCTGCAGACTTCTGGATTTTTTTTTTTTTTTTAAATGAAAATCCCCGTGGCTCAGTGGTCGAGATGAAGTCTTAACGACCAGAGATGTGCGTCATGGCACTAAAAGGCACTTTGGCCTTCCTCAGTCACACGAGCCCTTCTTACTGAATGTGCTAGGATATTAATAACACCCTACATGCCGCCACCCAGGTCTGCTTGAAACTTGAAAATGACCTGGAAACTGTGATGTCATTTTCAGTCGACAGCAAATGGTAACATGGCCACCCTGAGTTGGATAAAAATGGGAGAATTCTGCTGCTTAATTCATATTCCACACAGAATATTAACACGAATGCAGTGATTAAACTAGTGGGGGCCACATGCAACATAGTATTACTGTCAAGAAAACTTTGGGGTTGAGTTTCGCTTTGAACAAGATAAGCTTTTGTACAAGAAAGTTTACCGGTTGTAATTGACATTTCTATAGGTAATTTGGTTCAAAATTAGACATGATGGCTAACTTTTCTGTTGCTCACATTAATAGCTTGAATGGATGGATCGACGACTCAGAAGCTGCACGCACTGAAAATAAGGTACTTTATTTATATATACAGTCTCGCCTCCAAAAGTACACTTCAGCCTTTGTACAACATAGGGACATCACAATAACGCACAGGTGCTTGAAAGTTTAAATATTTGCCTGCCTCACGAGCGTTCTCCCCGCAGATTAAAAAAAGCTCGACAACATGAAATGGCCCATGTAGCAAACCGATACTTAATATTTTGCCAATTGGTTCAGGAAGTTGAAAATAGAATTCATAGACCTTTGGTGACAATAATAATATTACAATCAATGTGTGAGCAGCACACAAACACAGGTTGCAGCCTTGCTTACATGTGCAAGCAAACGACAAGATTAAGTTCCTAGGCCAACAATATGTTAATGCGAACGCTGCAGGCTAAAGGGCATTCCTCTCATGCTTTCATTTGCCATGTAACATTGAAGCTCTGAAATGTTGATTGAACTTGAATATAAAGTGGACCCCCGGATATTTGTGGTTCGGCTTTTACCCATTTTCAAGGAAACGTTAATAAAATTATGAGCACTTTTGTGGTGGGGGGGGGGGGGTCAGAGACCAATTTGGACTACAACAGATGAATAACTGCAAACTGACTTATCTTTTTATTTGAACACAAAAAAGAAAAGGTTGGGAAAGCTGAAAAATGTGAACAGGTTTTAATCAGAAAAGTAATTTGAATTGACCTGGGTTTTTTTCCATTGTTTTTTTCTTTTTTACAATTTTACAGATTTATATTTTTTAAACGAAACTTTAAAAACAAAAATGACCTTTAATATGTCTAAAACACTTGAATTTATTTAAAAACTGCAATTAAAAGTTTTTGTTTTTTTTAAAAAAACTTCCCCAAATTCTTGACATTCTTCAGATTAAAAAACAACAGTTTATTGTGTAACTGAGCAGATGTGATGCATCTGCCCATATACTTCTCCTGAGATGATAAAAGAAAAGCTAAAGCACTGGCATGAGGTGGTTCACCACTAGGCTACCAAATCTGTGCACACGTATGCAAATGTCACACGTGACAGCAAGCAAGTTCAAAGTGCAGAAAGAAAACTTCTTCGTCCCTTTAATCAAACCTGTTAACACTTTCTCACTGTCCCAAAAAATGGCACATTTTATCCGCTCCCCCTTTAAAAAAAAATACACTAATCATATATTAAGTGTTTAGCACCAAGCACACTATAATGGAGCAAAGCAGACTACTCACAAAAAATGGGATACTGGAGAATTTTCAGGACGAGCCTAAAATATTATAAAAGATAAACTGGAAGAGTCCTTAAAAAAACACCTGCTGTGAATGTGGCTCCTTCTTAGAGAACAGCAAGTTGTAGGAAAAAGTGCTGAGACACTAAACAGTTGAATACATATGTGCTTTCAAAAATTGTGAATAATTTGGATTAAATTCACCTGTAAGAGTTTGGCGATATTCAAGATTCATCCTGATATTTCAGCTAACATCCAAACTTTTTGTGAGTAGTGTATCAAAACAAATCAACGTGAAGGAATATGTTTGACCTGAAGGTCACAGTGAAACATTGGACTTCCTCCATTTCAGAATTAAAGTCAGGATTGGTTGTCTTAAAAATATATATATATATATTTTAAATAAAAGCATATTGTTTGACGATGTATTTGTTGTTTTGTACATGAACTCAATGGACAATGTCCCTCAAGAGAGGTGTGGGGGGGTGGAGGGGGCTAGGCAGGGGGTAAGGGGGGAGACTAAGCAGCAGCTTCATGCAGTTTGGGTGTTTTACGGCCGGACATCACGTCTGGTGGATCTCGTGGAACATGAGCTCTCGTGGGATACGAGTCTCTGGGCCGTAGAGCTTGCAGGCACGACGCTCAAAAGCAGCCACGTTCTGCTTGACCACCTCGTCGAAGAACATGGCGGCCAGCTGCGAGTGCAGCAGGGAGCGGAACTCGAAGGATATCTGTAGAGGTGAGAGGGGGGGCGTGCTCACAGAAATGGCAAAGCGGTCACGGCGGACGTCACGCGGAGGGAGTGGCGACTTACGGAAAAGTCAACAGTGCAGGTGCGAGGGTAACCGGGAATGCCGGGACTGAAACGCCAAATGGTCTCCAGGTGGTTGAACAGCTTTCCGTCCGTGCACACGGCCTGATGGCAGTCAGCACCGGGAGAACGACACAACAAAGGTTATTAAAATTATCGGAAAACATTCTGAAAAATTACTTTGAGGCTTTTTCAAGTTTGTCTGGTTGTGCAATTTATACGCAAAGCCATGGCGAGAACTCACCTTGACCAGGTGAGGCCGCACGCAGCTGATCATGGACGTGTAGCGCTCGATGACAGGCGGGAAGCCCACCTCCAGCTGGGCCTTGCAATGACCCGCCCGCTTGGCCACCGTCTGAGACTTCTTGCACCACGGAACGAACAGCTTGTAGTCATCGACGTTGGCAACCACATCGTACATCTCTAGCATGGAGTACCTGCAGGCAAGAGGACACATGCTCAGTAAGGGTGGGGGCTAGCGCCACACACATGCATCAGACGAGCGAAACTCAAGTTTCTCGGCGGCGGCCGTTACCCAAGTATCCTGCGTTCCGAGTACTCCTTCCTTTTATTGGTAAGGCTGATGAAGTTCCTGCTCTGGGGAACACTCGCCATTGCTTCCCAGTCGAGGAGGCAAAGCACTCTGGGAGATCTCGTCATCAAAATGCCGCATGAGGACAAATGTCTGCGAGGGGACAAAAGACATCCTGTGAGTGAGAAAAAGGCTGCGGGTGTGCACCGGTAAATTCTGACCTCCAGAGGGACAATAGGACATAAAAAAGTTGGCTGGCTGCTGCTGGCGTTTTCTCATTTCATGTGACAAGTGCTCCTGCAACATGTGATGTCAGAATGTGGCTGACCTCAATGAGCCAAGATGGGACTAGAATAATCTCCGTCCGCTCCGTCCTCAGTGACACAGGTGTTTTGGAAAAAAACTTTTGGGCCTTTCAACAACACGCAAACCTTTCACTCAAATGACTTAAGTGAAAAACTTCTGCTTTGGTTGTTGTGCACCTTAGTCATTTCATTTCAGGGGAACACATACAAAGACGTTCATTTGGTGCAAGAACGGCAGAGTAGACATCATCTCACTATATTGAGGTATAGACACTTTATACTTCCGCAAAGATCTGCCGGGAGCTTTAAAACACTAAACTGCAAAGAGCTTGAACCATTTATTTAAAGAGGACTTTATTTTGACATGATACTTTGTGCTGATTAGTCTATGGCGGGGATGGGCAATGCTGAGTGGGCAATCATAAAATAATCATAATGATATATTTTGGAAGGGGGGAATATTAACCAGGACAGTGGATCACGAATTCACTTAGTTGCAGTTTTATTTCAATATTTTGTTCAATGACCATAGTTTTTCATTAAGAATGCGCAGTATATTCGAAGTTTAGTCACAGTATATCGAATTGTTTAGGGTTAAAATAAAATATATATATAGTCTCGTTGTCTGTCACTAACGCAGTCCAAACAGTGGTAAAATCATGATTAGAGTAAGCTATGTGTTTATATATATGTATTATAAAACAATCGAAAAAGAAAACCTGGTGTGACTTCTCGTGCGACTTCTTGTTACGTCATAGCGTAAACTAGTTCATCGGGCACCGTTCGTAACCTCGAAACCGAAACGCTATGTACTGTACTCGCAATTCCAAGTCACAGTAATGTTAGATTGCAATCTAAGTAACACTCACAGACAGATCATCTGATGTTCATTACCTGATATTTTGTCGCGTGCACATTCGGGGCACCGATGGGCGACAAGACCGGGGCGAGCCCACGATGGCAAGCTGGAGATAGTCGCTAAAAGTCCGCACACCCATGGGCAACCTCCGGGCTGTGGTCGCGGCTGCCATCCAGACAGCCACACGGTGTCAAGATGAGTAAACAGGGATGGAGCAGACTGAAGCGATCGGGAAAAGGAGCGCTTTTCGGTCCGTGCAGAGGTAAGACGTGTCGCTCACAGAAAAAGCATTCGATGACAAGCTGGCGACGTAACGATCACAAGTGATGCTAGCTAAGCGCGAGCTAACATTAGCCAGCTAGCGAGGAATCGTAATAGTCTGAATTTCCGCAACAAAAAAGCGAAAACATCACTCGCGCTGTCACATCGTCACTGGTCATAAACTACGGCATACTTGGCAGGTATCTTCTGTTTGTTGCCGAATACCGGCTTGCCAGTTCCCGACGACCTTCTGCTGATCACTAAAACGCCGGTGGGACGAATTGCTTGTTCTGCTGGTCAGCTCAAAGCGGCTGACAGACAAAAGGGTGCTCCCTAGTGTGGCGGAGGATCACAGATAAAAACCCCGAACGGTCTGATTTTGTGGTACATAGACGACTAAAATCACTTGGATTTCAATTCTCTACACTGAAATAAATAGAAATGTCATTTAATACGTTCCATTCACACAAAAACACCCTGTCAACTGGAGTATGTTTTTATAAAATAAGAAATAAATATCACTATATTGTATTGTAATTTTTTAAAAGATACAGCAATAACATTTAAAGGAAATCTAAAGATCTAATCGCAGTTGTATTAAGATTTGACTTAATACTTTAATCATACGAGACTGACATTGCTGATCAGTCTGGTGCCTTAGCCACTAGGGGGCAGTATAATGCACCAGTCACATGCGGTAAGGCGTTACTGAAGACCAAAAGTTTCATACGTCGTGGAACCCTCATAATACAAGAATCAACCTTTTATTTAGTTTTTATTAATTTCATTTACATCTCTGAAATGCAATGACACCAGAGCAATGGAAATTAAAACATCTTTAAAAAATCAGGTTCATTGGTTAATCATCAGACAAATTTATCACTCAAATAAATCAAAATAATCATAGTTGCAGCCTCCGTCTATACAACATGACATAACTTTTTTGTGTGTGGATAGGATATTTTTCAATATGTAAGCACAGGTGAAGAATAGCCATACCCAGACACATTTACAGAAATAGGCACACTAAAGATCAGCAAAACATTAACTGGGTTGCTTAACATTACACTTAATGCATGGAACAGGCACTCCAGAGAACCAAATTATTGTTTGATGCACAATAAATGTTTACTTTTATTAACAAGTCCACTTTGACAGATGGTGGTGATGATAAACTGCTTTTTAAAAACACAGCCTGTACAATAAAAAACAAATTACAGACTGTGACAGTTTGATGCTGAAATGAATCGTTTTTTTATTCATTCATTCATTGGATATTTCCTCTAGAATAGATGCTTCGCCATAGCGACTGATGATTCTGAATTTGCATGAATACCGACATTGTATTTTTTATGGGCGGTTTTATCAAAAGGTAGCTCGCTATATGTCAGTGTTATGCACATGATAAGGAGACAAAAATGCTTATAACAAAGTCACTTTATAGTTGCCGGTTGAGAATGACAAAGCCGGATGAATTTAGGGAGTCACAAGTGTTTCCATAATCCTCCTTAACATTGCATTCCTCCAATTTTTATCCAACAAATCGCCGCCTTGTCGTTGCATGCGTGACCCATTGTTCCACTAACATACAAGCAATTTTTTTTAAAATATTATTTCTCTTGACATGTTTCTAGTTTTCCATTTTTTGAAAGGTCTTGCAGCTCTATCAGCAGATATGAATTATCATTGCACCCCAATTTGCACTCAATGTGTAATAATTAGCCCCCAAAATGTGTCAGGAGATTTGAGATTTAGGGGAGCACATGGGTGGCATTTTAAAAGCATGTGAGTTCTTGAATTTATAATACCCCTAATTCAAGATATTTGTTGAATTTGGTAGCATGTTTCCTCCAAAGCCACTCTTTGTTAGCTTGTATTAACACATAAATATGAGAATACTCTCAAAAGATAGAGGTCAGTTTGTAAGACTCAGGTTGTTCTCTTCTGGTTCATCTTCCACATGGTAGTCCTGCTATACTGACTGACGGCATCTGCTCCCTTCAAACCTCCTTTGGCATCATAGTGCTCAGTTTTTAGGTTTTCATATACTTGTTATTGTGCTTGAGGATTGCTGAGGCGTAAGCTACATCTGCACTGCATCAATATTCTATTATCTTGCTCTCGTGTGTGTCTTGATAAGATAACCCATTAGTAATAAAGGAAAGTTGATTTACTGTGCCTCTTGCCATGTTCCAAATTGCAGGATCAGAGATTTAACAGACTAGAGGGGTCGATGAGTTCAAACATGGAGACGACCTCAATCTTTGCACACATGATCAACATGCGTGTGCATATTCCATAAGTGTTCTCAAAACTCATACTGGATGAGCGTTAATGCCTGACATAATTCATGTCAGGCTAGGTGCCCCCCCAAGTTTGTGCGTGTGTGTGCAGGCCGGGCCTCCTTTGTCTGCTGACACACGTGGGGCTCAAACATGAGTGAGTTTATAAAGCCTCTTTGCGGTTGCCGGCTGCTCACTAAAGGGATACTTGACGAGGAGCAAGATGATGAAGACGTCGGCTGTGCTGCTGGTGCTGCTGGTAGTTGCCTCACGTTCTGTGGCCAGTAAGTAAAGAAGATGCTTTAAAAAAATATAATAATAATTAATTAATAAAGTCATTGTTAATATGAAATAATAAGATAAGGCTAATGGAAGTATATATAGAATATACTTCTAGTGTGTCATACCTGTAAATATTCCATTTATAGACGTGATCAAAAACGAAAAAATGGCAATATCGGGTTGAAGGAAAGTTTTCGGTGATATCAGACAGGTTTAAAAAGAGTTCTTCGAACAAAAATTATATGTGGATGGCATTTATGTATTTTTGCCGTTTTAAAATAAAATGAATTTTTTTTTAATCCATCTTTTAACCTGTGACTTTTTAATCTGCATTAAACTCTCAAACACCTGAGTGTCACATGAGAAGGATTGAAGAAAGCAAGGCTACATTCAGGCATTTGTATGATATATATAATAAAATAACAAATACACCTTGATAGTGGGTGCCATTGGACAAAAATTATGTTAGACAATTTAATAATTAATAAATAAAATACAATGGAAACACTCTCGTAGGTCAAACAATTTTAGTTCAGACAACAATTTTTCTTTGTCTTCTTCAATTTTATTTATAGAGCACTTTTGGAGGTTTTTTCCCACAGGAAATAGATCCTGGAGACATTCACTGTTCTAATAAAACCTAAAAATATTTTATGTACCATTTTAACATTGTTATCTGTCAAACAATTTTAAGTTAGCAAGTGAAGTTTTTTTAAAGTCTTAAATTGTGTTTCTTAGTACTCTTGTGACAATCTTCTCTTTGCATTAATTCTTGTTGGCACCATCAAAAGCTGTCACGACTCATCCCCAGTTGCTTTATTATGTCTGTGTTACCATGGTTTCTGTTCACGTCGCCCCTCCCCTCCTGTGTTACCTCAATCATTGTAATCACAGTCACCTTCCTCTTGTTACCTGTCTTGTATTTAAGTCCTGTCTGCGTGTTACTCCCTTTCGGATCGTTGATGTCTTCACGTTTAATGTCGTTCTTGGTTCTTGTTTCTTTTGGTTCCTGTCTTTGCCAGTCTGTCGGTCGGTCCGTTAAGTTATGTCAGTTTGCCGGTTCTGTTAGTTTGTTCCCCTTATCCTCTCTTCCAACTACCTTTTCCCTCCAATAAACCCTGGTCCGAGCTGCATTTGGTTGCCCTGCTCCATTCCGATCCGTGACAAAAGCCAAAGAAAAAGCTAAATACATGCTTTGAATTGAAAAATAACATTATTTCCTTCTCTTTTTACAATATTTATTCTAGAGCCCAAAAATCGCTTCATTCGCTATCCATCCTGGAACACCAAGCTTTACCCAATATGGAAAGTTGGAGACCCCCGTTACGCAGACTCTTGGAAAGGTTTGTATCTCAACACATGGGTATTCATTCAAACATCACATTTGGCTGTGTAAAACGTACTTTGGAAATATTTGTTACGACACATGCCCTTTTATTGGCTGAGTTTTGCCCAAAGTCGGCTCAAGCTCACCTGCGTTCCTAATGACAGGAAAGAAAATGGATGGTTGGATGTTGAGACACTTCATGTTTTCTGTGTGTTTTACGCACAGCTGGAAAAGTAACATTCAATGTCGCCAACGACTCCCCAACTCTGACCGGAGCCAAAGTGACCTTCACCATTGACTTGGAATTCCCCCACAACCAAAAAGTACAGGCCGATGGCGACGTGGTTTGGGCACAAGACTGCATTGTAAACGGTAACACATATGTATGCATACACACAGAAGGGTACTTAATACACTACAACAACATAGGCTGGCACCGGAATGTTAAATTGGTCTATTTGGTCTATTACAAAAAAATAGGACTTGAACCACCACCAAACTCCTCCCAAAACCTTTTTAGCACAACAAACCACACAGAAGTGGCTGACTTGAAACCGAGAGATATTCTTAAAGCAGAAGTCAACCTCAAAATTTTCTTTGAAATAATATTTTGTGCGGCCCAGCTCATCAAAACTGTGTTCTGATTAATCTTTTGTGTGTGAAATATGAATTAAACAGGCAAAATCCACTTGTTTTTACCCATTACAAGGGGCAGTCATTTTGACACTTGCTATCGACTGAAAATGACATCAGTTGCCAAGTCTCAGGTCACAACAAATCACGACTCAGCAGTTTTCTGAGCTGTGATTGGTTGTGGCAACTGTCATTTTTAGTCAACGGCAAGTGGCCGCCCCCTCAGATTGATAAAAACGGGTGAATTTTGCTTATCAATTTATATTGCACAAACGCAATATTAATCAAAATGCCGTGTTTAGACTAGTGGGGGCACCGACAACATATTATTGTCAAGAAAGTATTGCGATTGACTTCCACTTTAATGATTTGTGTCGCATTCTCTTTCAGGAACGAAATTTCTGGCATCCGAAACCATTTTTCCAACTCCGAAGACAGACTGGGAAGCAGTTTTCCCTGATGGGACACCAATCAAGAAGGATACAAAGCCCAACTATGTGTTTGTCTGGAAGACCTGGGGTAACTGAGGCCCTCTTTTACAATGTATTTCACATACAGCCGTCATTTAAGGAATCAGGGATGTATATGAAAAGTTATTTAATCATGTTGTGCTCATTTTGATCATTATTTGTCCTGAGCAGGTCAGTACTGGCAGGTGGCAGACGGTCCCTCATCCACCCTTACTATCGACACAACTGACATTCCACTGGGCTCCTACACCATGGACATCGTCATCTACCACTACCGGAGCAAAGAGAAGTTCATTCCTCTGGGTTATGCCTCCACACAGTTTTCCATCACTGGTAGGAATTTCAGATGGGTATGAACCCTGCATAAGACACAAGAGAAGGGAATAATTGTTCTTCATTGATAGCCTCAATAAGTCTTTATCATTTATTTCAACTACAAACAGAACATTTTTGGGGGGGATCCAAAAATGAACAGAATAGTTATTTTTTGGCTGCTCCTCGTAGGCCTACATTAATTGAAATGAATACAAAATCCTTGAACTATCAAAACATGTGGCTACCTCCTTTCAATGCTAATTGGTGACCCAAAAACTGGTCACCAATCCCCTTAAAGTTGCCATCACAGTATTAACGTTGCTTGTCTGCCTTACAGATCTGATTGTGTGAATGTGTGTTCATTTCAAGACCATCTCCATCCAACAGGATCAATATGTTGATCAACAACTTTTTCTCTGTGCAGATCAAATCCCATTTGCTGTCTCCCTGAACCAAGTGGACGACATCCTGGCTGGGGACATGAGCTTCGTCCTGAACAGGGCCATTGCCTTCAGCGTCAGCCTGCACGATCCCAGCCAATTCCTGACCGACGCCGATATCACCTTCAACTGGGACTTTGGGGACACCAGCGGGGCTCTCATTTCCAGAGACCTGACCGTCACGCATACCTACGTGAGCGCCGGCTCCTTCAAGCCCCGCGTGGTGGTCCAGGCGGTGATTCCAGACAAGGCTTGCATCCCTCCTGTGGATACCACAACCAAGGCCCCCGCACCACTCAGTGATCAGGAAACCTCAGGTATGCCATCTTGTGTTCATGATGACATGTGACTGTGCATGCAGATGTCATTTAACACGTTTCTTGTGGCAGCTGGCGTAGTCCTCCCTCTGGGTTCCAGTAAAGTAATCGGTTTGAGGACCAACGCAATTCATTCAGACACGGAGGAGGAAACGAGTGAAGACGAGACCTCCACCGCTCAACCCGCCCAAGAAGGGGCTCCAGCTGCTAGAACTCCTTCCCCCACCAACGAGGCACACGCTGACCCTGCCACTAACACTTTAAGCGAGGAGGCGGGCAATGATGTAGAGATGGAAGGTAAAGATGCCTGCAGTGACTCTTTTTTTGATGCACTTATGTAGTATGTAATTCCTGACGGTCGTTTTTCCTCAGCAGGTTTAAAGCGACCATTGTCACTGACAGGCCAATCCGCGGTTGTTTTCGTCGTTAAAAGGGAAACAAAGGACAAACCCTCTGAGGATGACTGTGTAACATATCGATATGGCTCCTTCTGCGCTGACATTCAAGTGGTTGGTGGGTTCCTTGTCGTTACTTGCCCCTGATCAAACGTTACCTCAGTGAATATCAGTGTCAGCAAACATTTTCTCTGATTTTTAGAGGCCATCGACAAAGTCGAAATTGTACAAATGAACAACAGCATGACAGCAAGACCAGGAATGAAGAACAATGCCATTGATCTCACTGTAACCTGCCAGGGAAGGTGAATGCACCCCCTAGATTAGAACATCTATAAATTATTTCCAGTAGAACCTAATCAATCTCTTTCAGAAAGCAGGTTGTCCTTTGATTTTTTTTTTTCTTCACCATTGTGTTATGCCTGTAAAACATAAAACGTATGTGATCTTTGGCTTTGAATGTATTACTGAGGCGTCTCTCCCGCTCACTCAGCTTCCCCAAACAGGTGTGCAGCATGATTCTGGATGCAGAGTGCTTGAAGCCCATTCACACCACATGCAACATGGTGGAGCCCTCCAAAGAGTGCCAGATGGTGTTGCATCATTTCTTCAACAGCTCCGGCGTCTACTGCATCAACGTGTCCATGGCCAACGACGTCAGCTTGGCCGCCACCAGTGCAAAAGTTAACATTGACATGGGTAAGTATGGTTATGTTGGATGAATGCGCTTGCTCACTTTCTTGTCTGCTAACTGACACACCCCATTTTTGTTTCAGGCTTGGGGCTGTCCTCCTCCAGCATTATCACCACTGTGCTGGGTGCCACGCTCCTCGTTTTGTCTTTAGGAGTAGTGGTATTTTCTTACAAGTAAGTCATGTTTCTGTCAGTATGCATATTTGCATACTTGCCATTTTACATACAGAAGAGTAGGCTATACGTATGGTGCACTGCTAAGTTTGTTTTGAGGGAGACCTGCCTCAAGACCAGACAGATTTTAATGCATCACCAGCCAAACAACGAAAATAAAAACGTTTACTATCTTGCTTTGATATCATATGCCATCTCTACAAAAAAAAAAAAAATCATACCCATGACGAGTCGTTTAATGTCATCCCTATGTCACTAGGGGGCGTATTTGCTGAATATTTGGGGACCAACATGTTACTGTGATGTAACAACTTGTAAAGCCCTCCTCTTTTATTCCTTTGCATTTATTCATTGGCAGTTTTAACTTGATAAAGTGATCACTTCAATAGCCCAAGGTTTTGCAGTACTTAAGATGCGACCATCACTCAACAGGCGGCTGAAATCCTACCATCTGAAAGGAGACATCAGGGGAGGCGAGGACCCTCAGGCTGGCTGGCATCTCAGCGGTTCCAGAACATCAATGCTGTGGAAGATGTTCAACAGGCGGGGGGGAGTGGTCGATCAGCATCCCTTGCTACAGGACAGACTAGTGTGAACAAGGCCCCAGAGAGCATCTCCGTGTCACAGCGTCTCCTCACTGCTCCCTTTTTGTACTTTTTTTTTTTTAAAGATACCCTTTTTTTTAAGCTTGAACACATATCAGTTTCTTGTGAATCAAATATGTTGCTGAATTACACCAGATTAATGTCCTCAAAATTTTGGTAATCAAAACAATGAATCATCACGAAATTTGTGTTTTCCATTAAACTTTGCTTGGAGCAATTTTGTCCGTCCTGTAATGACAATTGCCCTGAATTACTCAAGCCCAGTTGTTGCTGAATCTTAAAATTTATTCGAAATTCCAACATTTTGTCAGCTAGGTCTTATAAACCTAAGATAAAACCTTCATGGAAACAAGACAAATTGACTTGCCACATGACTTTATTTGGAGCCAGGAAGAACATTTTGAATAACTTTTAACAACCAATCTGGTAACTGACCAACAGACACTTGTCTGGAATGCCTTCAAGAACACACAATTAAATTCCCTAGTTTCTTGTGCCTTTTAATATTCTTCTCCTTCCTCCTCCCCTTCACCCTCAATGGAGTCGACTCCGACCTCCTCGTAATCCTTCTCCAGAGCTGCCATGTCTTCTCGGGCCTCAGAGAACTCACCCTCTTCCATCCCCTCGCCAACGTACCAGTGCACAAATGCGCGCTTGGCGTACATCAGATCAAACTTGTGGTCAAGGCGGGCCCAGGCCTCAGCGATGGCGGTGGTGTTGCTCAACATACACACGGCCCTCTGGACCTTGGCCAGGTCACCACCGGGAACTACGGTGGGCGGCTGGTAGTTGATGCCCACCTTAAAACCAGTGGGGCACCAGTCCACAAACTGGATGGTGCGCTTGGTTTTGATGGTGGCAATGGCAGCGTTGACATCTTTGGGAACCACATCGCCACGGAAGAGCAAGCAGCAGGCCATGTACTTGCCGTGGCGAGGGTCACATTTGACCATCTGGTTGGCGGGCTCAAAGCAGGCGTTGGTGATTTCCGCCACAGAAAGCTGCTCATGGTACGCCTTCTCAGCGGAGATGACAGGGGCGTAGGTGGCCAAGGGGAAGTGGATACGGGGGTAGGGTACCAAGTTGGTCTGGAACTCTGTCAGATCAACATTGAGGGCGCCATCAAAACGAAGGGAGGCTGTGATGGAGGACACAATCTGACTGATCAATCGGTTCAGGTTGGTGTAAGTGGGACGCTCGATGTCGAGGTTCCTGCGGCAGATGTCATAGATGGCCTCGTTGTCGACCATGAAAGCGCAGTCGGAGTGCTCAAGGGTGGTGTGAGTGGTTAGGATGGAGTTGTAGGGCTCCACCACAGCGGTGGACACCTGGGGAGCTGGGTAGATAGAGAACTCCAGCTTGGACTTCTTGCCATAGTCTACGGAGAGACGCTCCATCAGCAGGGAGGTGAAACCTGAGCCGGTGCCACCTCCGAAGCTGTGGAACACCAAGAAGCCCTGCAGGCCGGTGCACTGGTCGGCCTGACGACACAAAGACGAGGACAATACATTAGCATTCTGGCTTCCTGCCTCGGTCCAAAACCATGATGTTTGCAAAGTTACGCACCAGTTTGCGAATCCTGTCCAGCACCAGGTCAATGATCTCCTTGCCTATTGTGTAGTGTCCGCGGGCGTAGTTGTTGGCGGCGTCCTCCTTGCCTGTGATCAGCTGCTCAGGGTGGAAAAGCTGGCGGTAGGTTCCAGTGCGTACCTCATCTTAGAAAAATCCATAAAAATGACTTTTCACATCATATCACGTATCAAAAGGAACTGTTTTGTAGAGCAAAAGCTTTACCGATGACAGTGGGCTCCAGGTCCACAAAGACAGCTCTGGGGACATGTTTTCCAGCTCCAGTCTCGCTGAAGAAGGTGTTGAATGAATCATCTCCACCTCCCAGTGTCTTGTCACTGGGCATCTGTCCGTCTGGCTGGATGCCGTGCTCCAGGCAGTAAAGCTCCCAGCATGCATTGCCGATCTGGACGCCAGCCTGACCAACGTGGATGGAGATACACTCGCGCTGTGCAGAGAAAAAAAAATATTCAAGTTCATTAAGATTACTAACTTACTTAGTGTCACTGCTGTGTCTAAAAATGAAAGCAAACGTCGTGTTGAATTATTGTTGGGCGCCCCCACCGTTTGCTGCAAGAATTGCAGCAGTAGACACCACCCTGCTGCATGACAACCCACAGCACACAGAAACGCAGAAGACCCCCCCCACTCTCCGCACCCCCCCCCCCCCCCTGTACGCAAGAATAAAACACTCTTTTGTTGTGTGCTGTCTTTTTTACGCCTTCTCTTCTCTTGTGTTTCCTGCATCACTTTCCTCTTTTGGCAAGGAAATGCAAATAATACGCGCATGCGCGTCCACCCTCTAGTTCTGGAATATTCCACTTGCTCTCCACCGAGGATGCAGAATCACGGCTTTGTGCGGGTAAAAAGAGGCCAAAATCCACACAATGCTCAGTTTATTCGAATGAAGCACCGGCGCGGTATTCGGCGCAGGTATTGTACTTAACCATGCTTAAAATCTATTAAACTGTGAATTATTAAAAACGTATTTATAAATTACTAATGACCTGCCACAAAAGAGCCTTTCTCCATCCCTCCCCAGCCGAGCCCCGCCCTACAAACTGACGTCGTTTGCAAGGTGCCACGTTTATTTGTAAAAAAAAATTGTAATAATCCCAAATTTCGAACAGAAATCTAAGAATAAAAAATAATTTTGAGATATTGTCTGATATAACAATTTGGCATATTATGAGCTTCTCTCTCCTCAGTACCACTAGTCATTGTTCGCATCACGCAGACACAAAGCATCGCAACCTGCTACAGTCGCTGTACAAATCCAATTGATAATCCTTCGTGACTTCATTAAAATAATGAATTGTGGCCATTAAATTCAGTCCTAATGTGCAAATGATAACAGCATTGCCAAACCAAGAACCGACTTCGACCATCTCCTTTTTTTATCCCTGCTAAGAATCCTCTCCCTAAAAACAAAAGAGAAAACATTGTGCACAAGGATGATAGCCGAACTCACCATGTTTTCGTCTTGGGTTTAAGGCAGGAAAGAGGACGAAGAAAAATATTTTTTGGGTGGGTATTTCTAAGAGGTTTGCGTTGCGTGTTGTACCCAACGGGGTCGATGCAACAACTGCTGAATAGGAGGGCGGTGCTTGCACATATATACGCGCACGGGAGCACCGGGTAGATCGAAAAGCGCACTCTACTGCCCCCTTGTAGGTAACATTAATACATCTTTTGTAAACGAATTTTCCCGGTGTGCAGTGCAATGCTTATCTAATCTGCTGTGCTCAAAATGAGCTATCGTAATCTGTTTTTTGCTATTTTCATTCTCTTGTGCGATTATACTTCATTATTCTTAACTAGGACGTGATTACCGCTTGTCATCCAGCAGACGCAGGACGAAGCCTTCCATGCGTCCAATTCTTTAGGCGTGGCATTTGGCAATCAATAGAGGATTGCGTGTATGTGGTCTACCATTTGTGTTGGTTTACTGGCCATATTCTGCGTCTATCATTTTATATATATATATATATATATATATATATATATATATATATATATACACATATATATGATACTTTCTAACAATATACCTACCTATCTATAGATCTTTCTTCTGTCTCAATGGGGTAAATTATCGCAATAAGTCTTATAATAACGATTATTATTGTGCTCCTTTTTCATTCTAAGGCAGAAATTACATGGGAAATGGTTGTAATCAAATTTTAGAGACTGCAAACTTAATCAGAAACTAAGACCTTTGCAAGAATGCAGTACTGCAAATAGCCTTATTTGCAGCTACCATGGTTGCATAGGATGTCCATGATGGCCGCCCACCTTCCTCATCTCCCTCTTTTTTTATTTTCTCCTCATCTCCCTCTTTTGTGTCCTCATTTTCTGCAGTGATGTCATCCAGTGGCCCGATCACATGACCACTGCGTCACTTAACTGCTCTCTCTGTGGTATGGGGCGTTTCCTTACTTTCTAACCTCTGTGAGAACTGAAAATGACTGCTGTGCATTGCTGTGATGTACAAAGCAGTAACATTTGGCATTGCGTTTAGTTTCTCAGCTCGTGTCTTCTTTTGCCAGGAAATGGCTGAGCACTTATGCAAGGAACAGTAGTAAGATGAATGGATGAATGATGGATAGATGAATAGATGGGTGAGAGAGAGAGAGAGAGAGAGAAAGAGAGAGAGAGAGAGAGAGAGAGAGACAGACAGACAGACAGACAGACCAGTAGACAGGAAGTGAAGACTCGAGAACATTCTCTCCTCCTCCTTCATGTCAGCAGCTGTGGCAAAGGGGAGCAGCTGCACTCCGAGACTAGAATGCTAAAAAGATGGGAGTGGTCCTTTCCTGGCACCAAAGCGACTGCGCTGAATTGAGCAAAGAGAACATGACCCTATTCCCCGGGCGGCACTTTTTCCATTAAGCACAGCACAACTATATTAAACAGCAATAGATCACATTTTCGCCTTGCAGTAGAAAAATGGGATGATTTTTGTGTTGTACTGATTTCCACAACGTAAACAAGGAAAACAGAATATTGTGACATTGTTAGTTCTTAATATGGGTCTGCCTTCAATTTATTTGGTTTTGGCATTTTCTCTATAGCAATGATGGAAATTATAGAACTGTACATACAAACAACATTTTAAACATTTTACCATTATTAATATGTATATAAAAATAGATTATTATTATGATTATTGTTGGACTGCAAATGAATTGCACAACAGGCAAATTATCCATGCGGGGATGAATATAATGTAAATCAGCCAAACGCGCTAAATTCAGATCAAGTCACTACAAGTCTTCTCTCCATTGTACAACCCAAACCATAATGAGCTAAGCTTGACAAATATGCAAGCACGAGATCTTATTTACGAGTAACTTTTGCATGTGTTCTGCTTTATTTTCATTTTGGATGAAAGTTTAACATTGGCTAAGATCTGCATTATACTGCATAAGGTCAACATAAAATAAGTAAAACAACACAAGACGTAGGATTTCTAACATGAGTACAGTAATTTACTAAAGTGAGTCACCTAATATAGAACGTCTAAGCGGCATTGAATTTCTATTTTTAGATGCATCAGATTCAAAGGCAGAAAATTGTAGGCCTTGGGGCAACTTGTCAAAGAATTTCTTTGTTGTCAGCAACCAAGGCACCAAGCTATTCAACAGTATCAATGTTTATGAACTATTTTACACCATGTGCTGCCTTGACCATGCAGTCTTTCTATAGTACTGTATATTCACCACAATGTATTGAACGCGGTTCTAAAAAGCGGAATAAGTACAAGCATTTTTGAGATGAGGACATTAGCGTAAATGAGTCAGGAAGCAGCCTCAGTCTAGCAGGGCAGCTGCTGCAGGGTTGCTGCTATTTAAACTGGGTCACGTGACAACCAGATAAAGGCGGTCTTATGCGGATACTGGGGCTGTGTCTAGGCAACGGCACTATTCATCCCTAGCAACCGTTAAATCTTGGGAGGAGGAATGGGGGTTGGGCCATCTGTGCTGGTATATGACTGGACTGGATGACCTCATTTGTCAGCTAAAGCCTTTGGAAACAAAGATTGGTCACGAAATCAGTCTGGGACTAGAAACAGAGGCGTTGTTTACTTGATAATCATGGATTATCTATGTATTGCAAATGATGTTTCACAAGCGTGTGAGTGCGGACAATCAAATGATCGCTAATGTAGGATAACTTTAATCGGAGCTTGGGTGGACTGAACCGCCTAATGGATATTTCCTTAGCAAATCAATGACATGTATTATGCACGAAACTCAGCAGATCAGTATTGCTGCTTGCCTGAACATCAAATACCATCGATACATAAAAGTTATACATTCAAAAAAAAAAAAAAATAATGATGTTCATGTGATGCTATTTTTAAAAAGGTGTTTCAGGTGTTTTCATTACATTGTGAATACCTTGTTCATTTAACTAATGTGAATGGAAAGACATTTGAGCATTTATTACATATGCTTGATAAAGAGGATACAAGTATGTGTAATGTCTAAAGCAACACAGCTTTAGGTTTAATTGCATACTAGTAGGCCAAAAGTGGCACAAGTGATGGAACAAAATGTTACAAATAGTACACGCTCTACTTGCACACCATAGTCTTTCAACAAGTACTAGTTTGTCTTAATAATGAAGACAAGTCGTTCTAGTACATGGACCTTCATCTATATTTTTATCCTTTACTTGGAGGATAATAGTAAATGATACATTCTTGCTAGTTCCGCCTTGTGTAACTAGAAGTACGAATACTACTCGTTTGAGCATTTATTCCATATCCTTGCCATAAGTTGTAAATGCAGCTGCCTTTCATTCAGTCTACGTGGCTTTGATTCCAGCACCAGTGAGTGACCCAATGCCAAACCTCCACCAGTCAAATCCAGATGAAAAAAAAAAGAATCCTGACAACTGCACCAAGCAAGCTATTTGAGTGGTTCTCTGTGGTGACACATGAAAAAGACACAATAATTCTACAGATGGAAAAGACACAATAATTCTACGAGCATGCTCGGGTTGTTCTTGTAAGCCAGATACTTATTACAACAGTGTCATGAGTACATGAACATCAAGTTCCATGTCAAGGAAATGGTAAAAGTCCTCAAAAGGCTTTTAAATGATTTGTCTTTTGTGAGATTATGCAACATTGTACTTTCACCTAATGGTTTGAGGCCTGTCTTCTGGTAGCATCACGTTGAAATTACGCAGCATTTTCCCCTCAGCTAGCCATGCTTTCTGCACAAAGCCGGGTGGGGCCAGGGAGGGTGCTTGTGTGACCGCTACTGAGATCAGCCAATGGAAAGCCACGGATAGTTGACTGACAGGCATCTGTCCACTAATAGGAGAGCACTTGAAGTCGCCGCGCCTCTGATCAGCCAATGGTGACACAGCAACCGGCGGCGCGAGGTCGCGTCAGTATAAATACTGTCTCGAGTTCCCGGGTGCGCCATAATGTCTTACATCGACCGCGTAACAGTCGGATTGTAAGACAATTCCTCAACGGACTTCCTTGTTGTAACCTCCTCGATTGACCCCTCAAGAAAAGCAAAATGGTAAGAGTGGTTTTAAAAACTTCCATGAGTTGATGATTATAATTGGCGTTTTTGTGTCCCATCGGTGTCGGGTACGAGATGGGGTTGAAATAAATGTCGATTTTTTTTTTTTCAAACTAAGGTTTACATTTGGTGACTCAGTTCGTCATGAATTGTCTTCAAATATATGTAACATTTGATATAAATAGCTTATTGGGTGGACATGTAGAAAGATGACTGACGCAGATGGTTGCTCACACCGTACTTTTGATTTTCGCTTCAAAGACCGACTGGCCATTTTCTCAAGTCCCGTGAATTCGAAGTCAAATCGGTCTACGCAGACCTTAATTAAAGACTTGCGCGTTTAGATCGGTAATCATGAGCACAGCGTTTGCATTATACGGCTCACGCCCAGAGTCACCCAATCCCGGGAGAGGATGGATGGATGAGGGTGGAGGTGGGGGCAGCAGGGTTTTGTGATTAGGCAGCGCCCTGTCACCATGTCAAATGCATGCTAGTCATTGAACGCTGACCAACAGTCAGCTCAAGGTTCACCAACCTCACACGTCACGTGCTGAAGTGGCAAGAGTACAAATAAATGTATGCAGTAAACTGCCCCGGAATAGTGGACATTTTTATTGTTGAAAGAAAAAAAAAGTTAAACAATCCAGCTGTGGTTACATATTGTAAGCTATTTGGACTTTTTTTTTTTAAAGGATTTAATTTTTTACATTCCTCCCCTCACAGCGCGAGTGTATTTCCATCCACGTTGGCCAAGCTGGTGTTCAGATCGGCAATGCATGCTGGGAACTTTATTGCCTGGAGCACGGCATCCAGCCAGACGGACAGATGCCCAGTGACAAGACAATTGGGGGTGGAGATGATTCCTTCAACACCTTCTTCAGCGAGACTGGAGCTGGAAAACATGTCCCCAGAGCTGTCTTTGTGGACCTGGAGCCCACTGTCATCGGTAAAGCCTTTGCTCTACAAAACAGTTCGTTTGATACGTGATATGATGTGTAAAGTCATTTTTATGGATTTTTCTAAGATGAGGTACGCACTGGAACCTACCGCCAGCTTTTCCACCCTGAGCAGCTGATCACAGGCAAGGAGGACGCCGCCAACAACTACGCCCGTGGACACTACACAATAGGCAAGGAGATCATTGACCTGGTGCTGGACAGGATCCGCAAACTGGTGCGTAACTTTGGAAACAACATGGTTTTGGACCGAGGCAGGAAGCCAGAATGCTAATGTATTGTCCTCGTCTTTGTGTTGTCAGGCCGACCAGTGCACTGGCCTGCAGGGCTTCTTGGTGTTCCACAGCTTCGGAGGTGGCACCGGTTCAGGTTTCACCTCCCTGCTGATGGAGCGTCTCTCCGTAGACTACGGCAAGAAGTCCAAGCTGGAGTTCTCTATCTACCCAGCTCCCCAGGTGTCTACCGCTGTGGTGGAGCCCTACAACTCCATCCTGACCACTCACACCACTCTTGAGCACTCCGACTGTGCTTTCATGGTCGACAACGAGGCCATCTACGACATCTGCCGCAGGAACCTCGACATCGAGCGTCCCACTTACACCAACCTGAACCGGTTGATTGGCCAGATCGTGTCCTCCATCACAGCCTCCCTTCGCTTTGATGGTGCCCTCAATGTTGACCTGACAGAGTTCCAGACCAATTTAGTGCCCTACCCCCGTATCCACTTCCCCCTGGCCACCTACGCTCCAGTCATCTCCACTGAGAAGGCGTACCACGAGCAGCTCTCTGTGGCGGAAATCACCAATGCCTGCTTCGAGCCCGCCAACCAGATGGTCAAATGTGACCCTCGCCATGGCAAGTACATGGCATGCTGCCTCTTGTACCGTGGCGATGTGGTGCCCAAAGATGTCAACGCAGCTATCGCCGCTATCAAAACCAAGCGCAGCATCCAGTTTGTGGACTGGTGCCCCACAGGTTTCAAGGTGGGCATCAACTACCAACCTCCCACCGTAGTTCCCGGTGGTGACCTGGCCAAGGTCCAGAGGGCCGTGTGCATGTTGAGCAATACCACCGCCATCGCCGAGGCCTGGGCCCGCCTTGACCACAAGTTTGACCTGATGTACGCCAAGCGCGCCTTCGTGCACTGGTACGTTGGCGAGGGCATGGAGGAGGGCGAGTTTTCCGAGGCCAGAGAAGACATGGCGGCTCTGGAGAAGGATTACGAGGAGGTTGGAGTCGACTCCGTTGAGGGTGACGGAGAGGAGGAAGGAGAAGAATATTAAAAGGCACTCGAGTGATAAACAGAAAAAAATTCCATAGCATTCCAATGAGTTGGTCTGTTTAAATAAAGTTTGATTAAATGGCATGTGAAGAAGTCTTGTTTTTATGAGTGATTCTTAATGTTTCTGCATTAACTCCCTGCAACTGCGATACAAAATGCCACATCAGCTTGATAAATCGCACCACGTAGACTTCCTACTCACTTTAAAGTCAACTGCTCCCTCTGCTGGTGGGCGAGGGGTATAAGAAGAATGATGACAGAGACCATAATCTCAGTCCTGTTCAGGGTCGAAGTTACATTTTGCCAACACAACTTGGGCTGGTTTTCATGTCAAATTCAGTGAAACAGTTGACATTAAAATTTAAATTGTTTCAGTATTTGTACTCAAGTTTTGCATTTGTTTAATATTTGTATTGAATGACTAAAATTTTACTCCAGTTATAAGCACCTTTGACCTACTCGGGAAACTCCTTAGGCATTTTGCATTTGTCTCCTAATTCCGTTTACATTAATTATATTTTGGCTGTAGCTGTGTGGGAGAGACGAAGTGAGAAGGACTGACAGACCAGAGTCCACTAAAAATAAACCACTGAAATTATAATTCTGCTGCCTTACATGAATGAATAAATACGAATGAAGATGCACGACTAGTGGAAAACAGTGAAACATCAGTCCTCTGCAATTATGACACAAAACACGTTCTCTAAATTGCTGGTTTATCTCAACGCAATCAGGCGACAACAAAAAAAAAGTCACTTGTGACGTCAGCTCTACGGTGGTAAAATGCGACCAGGCAGCCGTTCATTGAACACTAGAGGGCAGTATAACTACATGACTGCACAACTGGGCTGACCTAAAACGTCCACATTTTGGGAATGAACTCTAATCGAAGGAGAAGCGTGCTTCATTTTCTCTTGACAGAAACTGAAGATCCAACCTTTTTTTTTTTTTTAAACTTTTGTAACGCTGAACCCTTTCATCATACATCAAAACTTCAAGTATTCAGATGGCCTGGTGAATCTCCAAAAGTAGAACATAACACAATTACAAAAATAATTTTATTTGATTTCCTTTTTTTCACGTTATCTTTTTTTTCACTCACATTCATATTAAACATAAATAATATGCTGCCTTGAAAATAAATACGTAATATAAATTTTAAACAATGCAACAACCATGCCTTTGTTTATAGATAACTCGACATTTACCACAAAAAATTACCTGGCGCTCATGACAATAATTCTCTTTTAAACATGCAATTATGTCTGTAGTTTATCAGGAACGAAATACATTTATACTCAGGGAAACAAGTTCAGATTTTCATCTACGTAGACATGAATTAGTGAGCTATAAATTTGGCAGCATTCAGGGTTAACGTCGAAGCAGCGTCAAAGCAGGCTGCGTGCTGACATCAGACATCTCGAAGTGCGCACATGCTGAATAATACGCTTTTGTCACCGTGCTCCTTCTTGTCACCCGGCAGAACAATGTCTTCTCTGTGTGAGTGACAAGAATGCCCCCCCTCCCATTTTTGAGACTCTCCCACTTGCACATTCCTCCACACTGGGCTGCACAGAGGCCACCAGTGGGTTCCCGAAGTCCTTTTACATTACATACGGTAAATATTGGAACATATGACTGACAAGTGCCCTGGTGTGCCCCTTTACAAAAGGGATGTCCAGCTCTGGTCCAGCTCTGAACACGGGCGGAGCTAGAGGGGGGCCACGAGGGCCCTGAATTGCCCCCAAAAATGATACATTATGAATCTTTATCAGCAATTTTTATATAGATATTTTTTGGCTTTGTAACAAAAAGATTGGAAACTGACTGTGGCTTGACTGCATTGCCAGTATACTGTTTTAGTAGGGAGAAACAGATGAGGTCCAAAGAACAAAACAGAGCTTTTATATGCTTCTTCTATACTCATGATACTTTCAATACACTTGGAACACGTTTGCACTGATTCCCGGCTCAGTTTTGCGTCGCTTACGAGCAACGACTCTGTCAAGGGCGGGCAATGTTTTCTAAAATATACAGGAAAAAGCATCAGGAAGCTTGGTGAACACTTGAAGGCAGAGCAGAACATGTCCAGGAAACTCCAGCGTGTCCTCGCAGGCCTCGGATGGACTGTTTTTGTTTTGCGTCTACTCCAGGCCTGCCTGGGAGAGTCGCCATCGCTGACTCACATATGTTGGCGCTCCTCCTTCTTTTTCGTCTCCACATTTTTCCTTATTGCATTTTTTTAGGGAAGGGGGGCTTGTTTTTCACATACACTCGCTATTGCCTCAAAGTTTCCTGGACCGCTATGAGCAGGGAGACTTGTACATGTCCAAAAGGGTGAAGTCAAAACAATGCCAAGCTTTGCCTCTTCCACGCTAGAAGAAACTTGTGGCGGTGTGGGGAAAAAATGTCCAACAGTACAAGCACAGCTGCCACTCATCTGGAAAGTGATAATGGCTGCTTGGTGAACTCATTCTTCTATGAAGCTCTTCCTTTATGAACTTCAACCAAATTCAAACCAACTGTGCAAACATCTTAGTCCACTTTCAACTTTGTTGTTTTAAGCACTTTTCCGCAGCAGCCATGTTGACATAGTCAATTTGTAAATGGCAGCACACGTACGGTAAGCAGGATTAGACACAAAAGTGTGTGGTGCACGGGCCAAGGAAGAATCCATGCACTTTTTCTGAGGATTTGACTACTGTGGAAAAGTCTAGGCCACCATTGGAATTGGTTTTCAAAAGTGAACCTTTTGAGCGGTAGACTCGTCTGCTCAACATATGTGCACTGTGAAAACATCAAGATTTGTGGGACTGATCACACCAGTGTATTTTATGAAGCTCCACGTCAGCGTCGAGATAATGTTTCCTCTGCACTCTTTGAATGTTTCTTGGAAAAGGACACAGATATATCCCAGCTGGCTCCATCCTCTCAACATTTCCGAAAGACCGTGACTCAATATCCTCTAGCCTGCAGCATTCCGGAAGGCCTCGCCACTCCAGGGCTGCCATGTTGATTTCATTTTGGACTTGTATGAATTGAGGGGGCTCGACACCAGCACAATAGGACAATGCGCTCCGCTTTCACGCATGTTTTATTTGTTCTGTCCTCGACGAGAACAGGCTGATAGCCAGAGCTTCCTGCCTTAAAGACCGGAAAAAGACATGATGAACAAAAGGTGTCGCGCTGTACCAAATGTTTTCATGAACAATCTGTCATAATAATTTTAATAAGTGACATCTCGGCTAACTTTGTTGTCTTTCTGTGGGGAAAGCCTCAAAGCGAGCCTGCTGTATTTTGAGATCGACCCCAGGACACTTCCTGCTATTGTCTTTGAAGACGCTCTTTTTTTGCATGCACGCACACACACACACACACACACACACACACACACACACACACACACGCACACACATACACACAAACACAAGTGGGCATTATGTAATTTTTTTTCCCATGGTACACACATTTAGCTTAATTAAATGATTTGTTGGAAACATTGAAATACAACCTTGTAAGTTCTTCTCATTTAAGTCATTTTCTTTCCTCCTAAGAGATCATATCAGTTTGATTTTTATTTCAGATGCACCCTGTTGCCAAAAATGAACCAAAATAAAGCTACTCAACGCTTGACCGACAGTAATGAAACTCGACAGATGTCTTTAGTCTTCACTGAACCAAGCACGCATGTTTTGGGGGTATGGGAGGCAGCTGGAGCCCCCTGAAGAAAAACGCACATGCATGTGGAGAGCAAGAGCAAACCCAGGATCTTGACTGTAAAACAGACATGCTGACAAAATCCCACTGCATATATGTAGATGACATTTCATAAAGTGTCTTGATCTTATTGTGCGGGACAACCTCTTGTGTCACAAGATGTTCCGTTTCCTGGTCTTTGTCATCAGAGGCGCCATTCTGTTTGGGACATCCCCAAACACACAGGAGACAAAGACAAAGCAAATCACATCAGTTCATCTTGTCATTGCTCACTCAGATGAAGTCTCACCTAATTTGCTGGTATCATAAATGGTTGGAACTCCAAAGTATACCCATGCATGGTCATACATGACAGTTAAAGACATGCATATAAAAAGCTCTACAATTTAATATGTCAATATTGTTGGAGCCAATTTGGTTTCCTTGGCCTAAATTCTTATTTTTGTTTAAGATTTGCTGGCCTTGGGCCATGGACATTTGACATTTGACAAAGCCTTTGGTCACCTGGTTAGTCACCTGATCAGGTAAAGATGGCTGCTCTCACTTAGTAGTCAGTCTCAGCCAGTCCCAGTTAGACAAAGAAAGAAAATAGTAATGATATAATTTTTTACTGCTCAAAGGCCGCTTCAAACTACATCAAGCCTGTTCCAAGCTTGTATTTTTTGGGAACTTGAAAACTTTGAACTTAGAAAACAAACTTTAGTTTACTTCTTGGAACCCTTTATGTTGAAACCTTAGTTGGATTACAAACAATTTGGATTTGCACCTGTGTGCCACCTGCTTGCCTGCCTGCCTTCCCTTGTCTGGCCTACCACCCTTGCCTGCTTGCCATTGCCTTGCTCCCTCTGCCTGCATGTCTGCTTGCCTCCATGTTGGACATTCTACCTCCATCTTCAAAAGGGTATGAGCAACAGCTGTACACAGTGTTTTAAGATAAGCGCGTGTCAAGAACTATACAACATCTAACCTTTGAAATTTAAACTGAACTGACACTCACAAATATAATCGTGATATTTTTTCACCTAACATGTAACAATATTTATTGTTGACGTGGTTGCACAGCTGCTGTTCCTAATATTTTGGTCACTTCTCGTAGCTACACAATATCATCCAAATGATACAAAAAACGATCTTCATAGGGTTATGTATGTATGATGAGTATGATCAGGTTAGGGTTAGAGGTCAGGGTTGGGTATGATAGGTAGGCTTTGCTATGATAAGGTTAGGGTTAGGGCTTAGGTATGATAAGTATGATAGGTAGGGTTAGGTATGATCTGGTTAGGGTTGGATATGATAGGTATGATATGTGGGGTTAGGTATGATCTGGTTAGGGTTGGGTATGATAGGTATGATAAGTAGGGTTAGGTATGCTTACCACCCCGGAGAACCGCCTCTGCCACACAATGACTTGTTTTTCCTTAAATGAAGTATGGTTGTATCAACAGAGTGCGAATCAGCAAAAGTTGAATCAAAGCATCTAGCATCTTCTTTGTTGAAGAAGTTGCACCTTTCATCCAAAAGGCTTCTTTAAGTCAACATGGAGCGTAGGTGCAAAGTCCTTCTAATTACGCATAAATGCAATAGTGGGTGCGTTCTCTGGGGGCTGTTGTTGCTGGATGTGGTTCTAATGAAACGAGCATCCTGCATACCAATGAGATGTTTACTTGTCCTGTGGCAAAACAGCTCGTTAGGGTCGGCCACTCTTCCCCATGAATGAGGCGATCTTTGGGGCAGGAGAGGTCAGGGCATTGTTATCAGCAGACAATCCTCCAGAGACGGATGGCTTTTTAGCTTGATGCTTCTTTCAAAGCAGAAACCCTCCCTTTCCACATTATGGATGTTATTGTCTTGCAAGGAATGTCTCTTCTTTTTGAGTTGCCTGACGGCTCCCAAACAATTCAGTGCCGCAAATGTGTATAGTAGTACGAGATCAAACACAGATGTGTTACGTCACACGTGGGAAGGCCAACAACGCCGATCTTAGAGAGTGCCGAAGCGAGCGTTCATCGGAAAAGCTGAGGCAGCAGTTCAGTTTCCTCTCGTGAGTCCAAAAGTCTACTCGAGGCCTTGAAATGAACGTGCAGTTTTCATTTCACTGTTAGCGCTCGACAAGTCTTTAAGTTTTGAACAGTTTTTGTTGAATTTTCCTGTCAGAGCAAGTACCCCATTGATTCATAGCAGGAACCAATTCTTGGCATGTTTGCCTTATCTTCAAGTCAGGAAATGTTTGATTTCCAAGCAAAGGCCCTTGAGATTTTCAATGGTACTCAATACAAGATGACTGACATCTCTTCAGAATGTCACAATTTCATCTCTCGGCCGGTCACAAATATCCGCTGATGTTCAGGTCCAGCGATTATTGTGAAGTTGATTATCTCTGACATCCTTTAAAGACGATCATGTAATCAGATTTTATGGCAGCTCGATTCCCATTAATTTCATAGCATTTTGACAAGAAATGTCTGCAGTCGCTAATGTAGCTTACAGTTCCTTACTACTTATGCCACATATGTGTGGAAGTGCTTTTTATGGTTTTAGCAGTCAACTGTTTACAGCTTAGTTCCTTATTTGCCCATTTTATTATGCCCATTTATGTCTCCATGACGACACATATGCATATTATTTTTTCTACCCTTTTTATCTTATCTTCATGGCGGCTATCCGGACACATTGGTTACACACATCCTGCATCACACATTGGGGTAGAACTAATATAAAACAGCATGCTTATAATGTAAGTAAAGCTCAAAATCTTCATTAAAACTGTTTTTCATGAACGACATTGGCTTTTCCAGTTTGGTTCAATACTCCTGGGCAGAGTTTGAATAGTTTTGACTTTCATGGTTTCATTTCAATTAGCTTCAATTAGTTTTAAGAGCAGGCTTGTTACTGTTTATTTGTCCCAAAATGCTTCACTTTCGTATAGAATACATTTTGTATTAATTTTACGCATGAATGTTTTTAAGAACTTCACCACAACTTCTCAACCTATTTCTAGGCAGGGGGTTTTGCACTCGTGTTTGCTTGCGTGGGTCACTGCATTCCTAAAGTGGGATATTGAGCCAATGTGGGAAACTTAAAGGAGTCATTTTGCTGGTGCACAAAGAGGCCGCCACACACGTTTAGCTGGGCTTCATTTGTCTTTGGTCAACAGCTGAGCTTTCACTGCAGGGTGCCATTCAAACATTCACAAACGTATTCCGGACTAGACCCCCGTGGACTCGAGCAGGCCCTTAACAGCCCATTCAGATGTAATGAGAAGCATTACTAGCCTAATCAGGGCCTCGTTAGCATTCCGCAGTGTAACACCTCACTGCATTGTCTCTGTTAATGTGCAAAGAATGTCGGAGGCGTGTGTTTGTATGTGGGAGGAGGTCCGGCGAAAACACATGGCCACATAGCGTCCCTTCGCCATGGTCAACCTGCTGACAAAAGGGCTCAGCGGTGCTGAACCAAATGAGAGCGACCGCTGTGACCTTACGGGTCAGCTGAGAATGAAAAGCTTTCCAACACATACACAGAAGCAGCCATGGGAATATGGGAAGAGGTGGAATGGAGAGCTGGAAGAAAGAAAGTGGCTGTGGTTGGAATTCAGGGTCATGCCTTCCTCTCCACATTCCTCCTGACAATAAAGTGTGTCAGCGTTGATACAAGAGCTTCCATTCTGCACACCTCACATGCATTATTAAACTTCCCCCGAGCCACCACTTGCTGAACTCTTGGGATGGCGACCACGTGCATCAATATTTTTAACAGCACCACATGATGCTCCAACATTTTTACAAATATAGAAATCCTAAGTTGTAGACATAAATCCACTGGCCGTCCCCTTTGTATTTGAGCACCTCAATGAATCACTGGTAGCCATTTGGTCAAACTGCTACTTTTGTGTTACAATTGGAATGGAATGTTAAGTGAGGTCACACTTTTCTAAATACGCAGTCCCATATTGTATGATACCATCAGACTGTACGGTTGCCATTTTTCCGCTTCCCAAATTCACCCAGCTTATTTTCTCAGAAGGATGAACTGTCATGATGATGCAGATCGACAATGATTTAATGCAGTTCATTGAAGTAATAAAAAAATAGCCCGGCATTAATCGAAATTGTCTCTTTATTTTTTTGGAACAATATTTTTGGCAGTAAAAAATAGAACATTCTTCTGAAGCAAACATCAAACTGAAATGATTGGTCAGCTGTCACTATTAAGGTTGGTGCATGCAGGAAAACCAAACAAAAATCTTCATCGTTGACTTAAAGCCAGACACATTTGAAAATAAATAAATAACTTAAATCACAAAAGTCAACTTAAAAGTTCTATACAGCTTTGGAACACTGGCGGCTGGCTAACAGCCTTTGGTCGGTTGACGCTTTTTGAGGATTTTTTTGGACCAGACAGTCTTAAGAGGAAGTGATGTCACAGTTTGCTCTCCTCCTCCTCCAGTGGCCTGTTCAAGCCCGGGATGAACTTGAGCAAGTGCCTCCGGAAGCTTCTGTGTTTCCTCTGCAACGAGCTGAAGACTGGTGGCTTGCCGGGAGCGGCGGGTGGCGATACCGGCCCGCGTGTGTAGCTGCGAGTGCTGGCGCTGCGCGTCAACTGCGTCTTGGCTGATGCAAAGAGCTCGCTGGCGGGCCGCAGGCGCTGCTTCCTGGCCGCCTGCTGTTTGTGCCTTTTGCTCTCGTCGGCATCTGAGTCGCCGGCGTGATAAAGGCACGTCTGGTACAGGGGGTCGTCTTCGGTGGCCGTGCTGAGGACGCTGGCGCTGCTGCTGGTGCTGCCGGTGCAGTGCGGGGAGCGGCGGGCGGCCGGGCTGGGCGCTCCCAGGCTGCCGTACACGCCCGCCGACTCCAGGGACTCGTACACGGAGGCGTCGCTCATCACGATACCTGGCATAGGTGGGAGGGAGATGCTGTTAGCTGTGTCATCTTGGAGGAAAATAATAAAGCATCAAGTTGAAACTGCTATCTTAGTTTTTACAATCATGGGCAGGTTTGGCTGACAAAGACAGGATGCGACCTACCGTGAACAAGCCTCTGCTCCTGCACCATCAACGAGCGATACTCATCCCACTTCTCATGAAGCGTTTGCTGCAAAGGACCAAGCACACAATCCCATTTAATCTCAATGGAAACCACAGCAGACTGCCAAACTTCCAGTTCTCATCATTTCCTGATTTTCAGTTCGGATGTCAGTCGTCTCTGCGACGATGAACGCTTTTCGTCTCTCTGTGTGCTGTCCTGCTTCTCTATCTGAACCCAGCCACACACCGAGTCTGTTCAAGGTTTCTTTCTTCTTCAAGTTTTTTGTTTTTTTGCTTCAGCATCGTAATCTGTTCTACATCTGCTCTATGCGTAAAGCGTGCCTCAATATCACTGATCTTAGTGCTGGCGGATAAATACAATTGAATAGAATTAAGTGGAACGGTCGGTGCCTTCTTATATAACATCCAGAGTTGGAAATGACCATCGCTAAAGTGCATCTAATGCAGGAGGCTGGCGCTTAATCTGTAAAAAGTTGGATTAGTACGTGAGAAGGCTGCCGCGGCTGGTGGGATTAACAGCACAGCTGCTGGGATCTTTTAAGGGGGAAAGTGGCGCTGCTCGGCCACTTGACGGGAAGAATGCGAGAGAGCGTGCTGGAGAAAATGCTGATGCAACAGGTGTGAGAGACAGGTGTGGATGGGGGATGGGGTCTAAACACAGCACATTTGTGTATGTGCGCTGACCTACGGGCGTGACAACTCACCTTCAGATACTGCAGTCGCGCCTCCAGCTCGGCTTTCCGGATGGAGTCACTATAAATCGTCTCCAGCCTTGAAGGGAAGAAGGCGACAAGATTTAACAGGCGAAAGAGGAAGTGGTTAAGTAAAAAAGACGTCTACAAGTGTGGGAAAGAGACATTCAACCGTATCAAAAGCACTTTTCATCAGGCAGAAACAATATACAATAAACAATATCGTTATGACGCAAAACTAAACATTCATGGTATGAGTCAATACTGTGACTATGCGGTACTGCTTTCTGTTTCTGTAACGTCAGTAGCAACTTACACGTGGGCAATATCCATTTTCTGTGTTTATATGACTGCGTTCAAAAGGATCGTTTTCTAAGTCCTTGATGTCAAACTTGTAAAGTGTTTCCCCATCCTTGCGCTCTGACGCAGACGGTTCCACTTGCCTCTTACCGCTGAAGCTTCATGACGGGTACCGCTAAATTTACAAGCGACAGCAGCAGGATGCAAGCGAGTGCCGCAGTGTAAATACAGCCTTAAGAATTTGCTTCTCTATGTGCTGTCCATCCGCATATGAATCAATTTGTGGGGAACTATAAACAATATCACAACATTTAAAACTGTGCAGTTTATGTGTTGAACGTGTTTGTACCTGAGAGTGTTTCCGCAAGCCTTGATGAGCTGGACAATCTCCTTGTGTCGAAATCCCTCCACAGGGGCCTCGTTCACACTTGCGATGGTCTCCCCTGCGACAGCGCACACATTCAATGGAGATTGTTTTGATTCAACACACGAATAAGAAATGTGCATCACAGAAGGGAAGCGTGACTTTTTTTTTCCGTCCCAAAGGTTATTTTGCTACCTCGGCTTCATTTAGTGCATTCGCACAATAGCACAGCAAAGGAATTTAGGAAGTGAAACTGAAGTAGTAATCGAAAGAAGGAAGTGGACGGCGGACTGACTAGCTTGTGAACATTCACATTTTGTTCAGCCCATCTGAGATTAGTGGGAAAAAAACCACAAGCTATCACGGATTGGTAGTGAGTGATTAAAAATGGCAGCAATTTCCTAACGAATATTTTGTGTTAATACTGAGTGAGAGATGCTGACCGTAAACACCACTAAAAATAATTGAGGACAGACACTAAAGTGTCCATAGATGTGCTTGCTTGTCTCCATGATTTGTCAGTGTGTGCCATGGGTTTGATTGGTGACCAGTCCGGGTGACCAGTCCAAAGTCAGCCGGGATAGCCTTAGCTTGTCTTAAATTTAACAACTTACCGACTTTGAGTCCTGCGAGCTGGGCTGGGCTGTCGTCGTGCACCTTGCACACAAATGTGCACATTTCCACCGTGTTGTGGTCCTGATGATGCAAGCCGTAAGTCTGAAAGACACACAAGGCCTTCCATCAGTCAGGCTGAAAAGTAGAAAAAGAAAAAATAACTTCTTCTTTGGTGGCGTGTGGCTTCCGCCCCATGATTGATGTCACTGCACTGGAAACGTTGGCGCCATGTGGCATTGCCCTGATAACGCAATCACAGGATGACGTAGCTGAGGACCGCAGACCATGTGGCTCAAGACACAGAGACGGACGGACAGGGCTTGAACACGCAACAATCAGCCAGTGAAGGTTTCATGGCAAAACAGACGCCACTCAGTGGAGCGCTGACCTCCGCCAAGGCAAAACCTTCTTAAACATCTCTGACTCGTTAGGCATTTGTTTGATAAGCTTTCCCTTCAGCCTTGCAAACTGGGTGCTGGATTTGGAGGCTTGCTGTCACATTTGGTGGCCATACTGAAAGCAGACTATAACGGCCAAAAGTGAAAATGCTGAGATCTACGCCAAAATTTGGTGTATATGCTTACTTGACAACCACCTAATTTAGGAAGCCATTTTTCTTTCTGCTTCTTTGAGAAGTTCTTTCTAGGACACTGAAGGAATAATGAATCAGATGGGGGGGTGACTCGAAAAGCCCTGACACAATCTTCTACAGATGTGACTGTGGTTCTTGTGGTTGCGACGCTTGGCAGGGACGACATCGCATCCGTCCAATTGGTTTACTTAGTTTTAATAAGGGAAAATGTCTTTTGAATGACTAGCGTTTGTTAGTGAGTAGATCTACATTCAACAAGGTTTTTATGCGTGCATCACAAATGAACACTGATGTTATCAACAGTTATCTGGGAATTGTTTTAAATCGTCAAAGAAATGTCTCTAACGGCGCCCGTGTGTGGCACCATTCTTAATTATTCCGATCAGGCTAGAATTTGCTTGCGCTTACATAAGATCACAATAGATAACAAAACGTTTTGTCGTCATGACAACAACTGCTGCGACTTCCTCATGTGCGCCATTGCATCTGTCTGTGGAGGCACAGCAGACTTCCTCTTGTGGCGATACGAACAAAACCCACAAGCAAGCAGGCCGGGCCGCCTGATAAACGCAAGCACGCCGTGACGCACATCAATGGACATCACAAAAGGAACAGGAAGGTCCATGTCAAGTGACCAATATGGCAGCCCAAGTGCGCCTCACGAGTTCACCACTTCCTGTAGGTGTCGGAAGGGCGGAGAACATCCAAAAAAAGAACAATATGACGTACACTTTGGTAAATAAAGTGCGCCACTTTATCTCACATCCACTTGCAAAGATTTTAAAATAGGGGAGAATAAAAATAAAAATCAACTTACCTGAATTTCAAAACCAAATGTTTGCTCCTCTGCTTTCTCCAGCACCACCACCTTCCTGAAGAGCAGATTGGAAAGGAGCAGAATTTCAAACTGGGGGAGAGTTTAGAATGTTAAGGTTTGTTTTCGTCAATGTCCCCGAACAGTCTTAGCGATTCTACGGTAAGTGACATAACCGTGTGGTTTGCGCCCTCAATTATTTTCCCTACAAATCGTTTTTACCTTTGTGGTTCTGGTGTTGCCTGTATTTGTGGCTTCCATTTCTGCGAACCGCCAGCCTACAAAAGAGAAACAAGCACGTCAGACACCTGACTCAAAAGGGTATCCCCGGGGCTTTCTTGGACACACCTACTACACACACGCACACCGCATGAACCGGTCTGTCAGGTCACTGCGCACGTGCACTACACGGGTGTATTTTTAGGCTGCTGAGTCATCCAAAGTTTACACTGAAACTGAAAATGTGTGTCGAACTGCCGCTTGTTTACTTCAACTAGAAGCTAGTTTCACATTTCGACTAGCCTCACCTGTCTACAGGCTTTTCAGACCTCTAGGGAGCCACGATAAAAAGGTGGAGTCTTTCACAGTACGTACATGAAGCCAAGCCGGGGTCGAGACTAGGGCCCACCAAAATAAATACGGACTGTATCTGTCCACAAGGCTTCACTTCTTAGCTTCGTTCCAACTCAGTCCTTTTCTGATGAAAGGCCGCTTTGTGCCAGCTCGTAAACTGTTGCTTTCTTTTAAGTCTCCACACTTACAGAATTGTCAGGCTTCTCAATGAGAGCATTTATTATTCCCCAAAAACCCACACAGGGGCAACATGTGGGGGAGCTACAGCGGGATGGACTGCCCCTCACATGCTTACAATGCACCCTTGTTGCCCTCCAGTTTGGACGCTTAAGTCCACTTTCTCAGCAACCAAATGTCCATTTGGCACACAAATGACCATTGGAGTCAAATGAGGGACAGCAGCCAGGAAAATGTGGCATAGTTAGCAAGCGTTACGCAATGCTTAATAAAGGTTATGTCACTCTGGCCATCGGTAGATGTCCTTTATAAATAACATGGCTGAAAAAAACATGCTGCAGCTGCTGTCGAGAACATATACCTCAAAATTCACCCAATTTGCCATTGAATTTAGAATGAATAAATGTGAAAATAAGGTAGCAGACTCAACAAGGAGCAATTAGAGAAGAATGCAGGACCATAGACTGAAGTGGACTTATGAATAAACATCATCCCTTTTTGTAAACAGTTAAGCATGTTAAATACTAATTACATCACTCATCTAACTGTTCAACTTTTTGACTCTAGTGTGTGCAGTGATGCATCAAAGCAAAACGGTTGAGAGGTTTGTCTGAAGTCACGTGTGCATTATCATTTATAAACAGCGTCAGTTGGACGAGCGAAAGTTTAAAAAGCACACGTTTGCTCCGAATATTAACTATATCTTCAAATACATAATATTTTGAAAATATACTACTTCTAAGTATGTGTTGCCATTGACGTCATAAATACAACTGAAATAATTATGACGTGGAGTGATCGTCGATAGTATTGTTCAAGCAAACAACAACCCACCCACCAAGTAAATAGTGGCATTGCTCTTATAATAATACATATTTATCTCAGTCGTGGACCATTAGATCCCCTTTTAGTATTGAACTCATCGCCGGAGAGCAGTCACACTTCAATCAACGCCTATACGTTAACTCCTTTAGAATTTTGAATTGACACATTTCTCTTGTAGACAAAGGAGAGCCATTAAAAACCGGTGATTATTTTACCTTTCTCAAATTTCTGGGCAAAGTGCCTCCGGAGTAAGCCAGCGTCTTATAGTTGTAAACCTCCGATGGGTCGTTGTGGAGCGGCGCCGTCCGCTGGCAGCTGTCCGACTGGGACGACGGGAAATAGACGTCGTTGTCTGGGGAGGATGCCGCCGCCACCGCTGAACTGTCCGGCCCATTCGAGTTGACCATCTTCATCCTCCGGAACGTCATGCCTATGCCAAAAGTTTGCCGCAAGTCTGCTGAAAGTGCCCCGACGGAGAACGCCGACCGTCTCAACAAATGAACTTGAGTGCGTGCTTGTGTGTACAGTATGTGTGCGCGCGTGGGTGTGCGTGTTGTTCTCAACGAATCAACGTGTCGTCTCCAGGATACTGTTGGCTCGTGAGTGAACGATTCGTTCAAAAGTACGAACATTTTTTCAGTGAACGATAGTGAACCATATGAAGTAAATGACGGGATTTTTTTTTTTTTTTTTTTTTACCTCATCTAATATGTATCAAGTATACGAGCTGGTGTTTTAGAACAGCCAAGACCAGTGTTGCCGTGAGAGATGTTCAGCTGTGCCGTGGGAAATTGTCCAACATTAAATACCGATCGCATTGTAAACAGGATCGCCAAACCACAGGTCAGTTAGCGCAAGGCCTGGTCAGCCACTTGCTAATCATGCATGCATGGCAAATCGGAGAATCTTGAGATTTCATGTTGTGGCATCGGCACATACTCAGTTTATGTGTGTGTTGCTGTTAGTGTTGGCTCGTGAGTGAACGATGCGTTCAAAAGAACGATTTTGTTTTCAGTGAACGAGAGTGAACGAATCACTTCCTAAAGTGAATCGTTCTTTTTTTAGTTCATATGACTTCAACCAGTAGGTGCCGGTAATGCGCATTGAAGCTGGTGCCACCTCGCCGTAAAACAAAACGAAGAAGACGTAACTTCCCGTTCACCAACGAGTCGTGAATTGCATTTCCCGTTCACAACGAACGAATCTGTGAGTGAACCATTTGTATTTCCAGTTCATCGCGAGTACTGCTCAGTGAGGGAACGAATCCTGACTTTCCCGTTCGCGAACGAGTCAATGTGTCGACTGCCTTCCTTCCCGTGCATCAACGGATCAGTCAGTGAACGTGTTGCGTCTCCATCCTGGCGTGAATTATGTAAGCCAGAATGTCGAATTACGATTTGCCAAGGAAAGCAAGAACCACTCACTGAAACACCACTTTTATGCGCGTTTTCTCCAAGCTAACGGCTAACTGTAGTGCATGAAGGGATGCGCCGTTATGCAAAAACGGGGAGATTATGCTTCTCTTTGGGTAATCTTGATTTTATAACACTTGTAGTAGTTTTTAAATAACGTGTATGCATATATACGCCTAAATATTGTTATCCAATATATCTACTGTAATTTCACATTGGATTGCTGGTTTGAAATTTCAAGATTCAAGAGTTTTTATTCGCCACGTTTGAGCGTGCCAAACAAGGAATTTGACTTTGGTAAATCACAGCCTCTGTTCAACATTTAGGTGACTAACAACAACACTCAGGACATGTGAAAAATGGCAAATATTCTCAAACATCCCCTGATCTTAAACTCCCAAGAGGACAAGGAAAAACTCAAAACTCCAGCTAGGGGAAATGAGAAACCTCAAGAAGAGACCACAGATGGGAGGGTCCCTCTTCTAGGATGACCAGGCTGCAATGGATGCAGAGAGGACACATAGTACAAACAGTGTGGACAATTCAAAAAAGGTGTGGAGAGCAGGATGTTATTGCGCAGTAATTTAGTTTTATTATTATTATTATTATTTTAATAAACATTTATGTTAAAACTTGTCTGGTGTTTTTTTCCTTGTTTTTATATTCACCAATTAAAACATAAAAATCTGACATTTGGTTAACTGCTTTATATGACAACATGTGTAGGTACACCTCATGGACACTTCAATAGGTACACACTACATGAGGTAAAAAAAAAAAGAAGAAATAAATAAAGGGTTAATTGCACAATAAAAGCACATACAGGTACATCTCACACCTGGGATCGAACCAAGATATTACCAAGCAAGAGCCCGTGCCACTAACAAGTCGGCTGTTTCGACATGACAGGCTATGGTGGAATGCACTGTTTTGTACTAGTGATGTGCATCACAGGCCACGAGGGAAAAAGCTTAAGTGAAAGTGAAAAGTGCTACACCCGCCCTCACCCCCACCTCCTGATTGGCTGTTTGAGCTGTGACGTCACTTGGACACTCCATTAGGTATACCGCCATTTTCAAGTGTACCTAATAACAGACCACTTTAATGGGAAATATCATGGTCAAAGGTCACAGGTGTCAAGCTCTAGTCCTCGGGGCCGCGTTCCAACAAGTTTTTCAAGATTCACCTCCTGTATTTCCCTAATAAAGTGGCCTGTTATTAGGTACACTTGAAAATGGCGGTGTACCTAATGGAGTGTCCGTGTGATTCCCTCGTTAAGTGCACCTGCGTGAAAAGTTTTAGCTCCTTTTGAACATGAAAGAAGCTAAAACTTTTCACGCAGGTGCGCTTAACGAGGGTCACTTGGAAAACATGTTGGAACGCGGCCCCGAGGACTAGAGTTTAACACCTGTGACCTTTGACCATGATATTTCCCTAATAAAGTGGCCTGTTATTAGGTACACTTGAAAATGGCGGTGTACCTAATGGAGTGTCCGTGTGATTCCCTCATTAAGCACACCTGCGTGAAAAGTTTTAGCTCCTTTTGAACATGAAAGAAGCTAAAACTTTTCACGCAGGTGCGCTTAACGAGGGTCACTTGGAAAACATGTTGGAACGCGGCCCCGAGCACTAGAGCTTAACACCTGTGACCTTTGACCATGATATTTCCCTAATAAAGTGGCCTGTTATTAGGTACACTTGAAAATGGCAGTGTACCTAATGGAGTGTCCGTGTGATTCCCTCGTTAAGTGCACCTGCGTGAAAAGTTTTAGCTCCTGCGGAACGTGAAAGTGACCAAAAACTTTTCACGCAGGTGCGCTTAACGAGGGTCTCTTGGAAAACATGTTGGAACGCGGCCCCGAGCACTAGAGCTTAACACCTGTGACCTTTGACCATGATATTTCCCTAATAAAGTGGCCTGTTATTCGGTGCACTTGAAAATGGCGGTGTACCTAATGGAGTGTCCGTGTGATTCCCTCGTTAAGCACACCTGCGTGAAAAGTTTTAGCTCCTTTTGAACATGAAAGAAGCTAAAACTTTTCACGCAGGTGCGCTTAACGAGGGTCACTTGGAAAACATGTTGGAACGCGGCCCCGAGCACTAGAGCTTAACACCTGTGACCTTTGACCATGATATTTCCCTAATAAAGTGGCCTGTTATTCGGTGCACTTGAAAATGGCAGTGTACCTAATGGAGTGTTCGTGTGATTCCCTCGTTAAGTGCACCTGCGTGAAAAGTTTTAGCTCCTGCGGAACGTGAAAGTGACCAAAAACGTTTCACGCAGGTGCGCTTAACGAGGGTCTCTTGGAAAACATGTTGGAACGCGGCCCCGAGGACTAGAGTTTATAACACCTGTGACCTTTGACCATGATATTTCCCTAATAAAGTGGCCTGTTATTAGGTACACTTGAAAATGGCGGTGTACCTAATGGAGTGTCCAAGTGACGTCACAGCTCAAACAGCCAATCAGGAGGTGGGGGTGAGGGCGGGTGTGGCACTTTTCACTTTCACTGAATCTTTTTCCCTATTGGCCTGTGATGCACTAGTACAAAACAATGCATTCGACCATAGCCAGCCATGTCGAAACAGCTGACTGGTTAGTGGGACGGGCTCTTACTCAGTAAGATCTTGGTTTGGTCCCAGGTGTGAGATATGCCTGTATGTGCATTTATTGTGCAATTAACCCTTTATTTCTTCAAATGTCTGATTTTTATATTTTAATTGGCGAATATAAAACAAGGAATAAAACACCAGATAAGTTTTAACATAAATGTTTATTAAAAATAATAATAATAATATTAAAAGTACATTTCAAACCAGCAATCCAATGTGAAATTGCAGTAGATATATTGGATAACAATATTTAGGCGTATATATGCATACACGTTATTCAAAAACTACTACAAGTATTATAAAATCAAGATTACCCAAAGAGAAGCATAATCTCCCCGTTGTTGCATAACGGCGCATCCCTACATGCAATAAAGTTAGCCGTTAGCTTGGAGAAAACGCGCATAAAAGAAGTGGTGTTTCAGTGAGTGGTTCTTTCTTTCCTTGGCAAATCGTAAATCGACATTCTGGTTTACATAATTCACGCCAGGAGGGAGACGCAACACGTTCACTGAATGATCCGTTGATGCACGGGAAGGAAGGCAGTTGACCCATTGACTCGTTCGCGAACAGGAAAGTCAGGATTCGTTCCCTCACTGATCCGTTCTCGCGATGAACTGGAAATGCAAATCACTCACTCACAGACTCGTTCAGTTCGTGAACGGGAAATGCAATTCACGACTCGTTCGTGAACGGGAAGTTACGTCATTTTCTTCTTCGTTTTGTTTTACGGCGAGGTGGCACCAGCTTCAATACGCATTACCGACACCTGCTGGTTGAAGTCATATGAACTGAAAAAAGAACGAATCACTTTAGGAAATGAGTCGTTCACTCGTTCACTGAAAAAATGAAATCGTTCATTTGAGCGAACCGTTCACTCACGAGCCAACACTATTTTGTACTTACCTAACGCGCGCGGAACCCAATACTGAACGGATAAGAATGACTTGAAGTGAAAGCGGGGTGACCGCCGAATAGCTCCGTCGCTGCGTCCGAATGCCTCAGATTTAGGGTTCGACCCCACACCCCTGTGAAATGTGCTAAGCATGAATTTACTAACGCTTGTCAAACTTCTCCCCGCAGCACTGTCCGCATTGCATTGCGCGCTTCTCTCAACAGGGAAAAAAATAAGGCAGTAATTTCTTTAGAAGTTTAGCAAGTTTTTTCCCCTTTTTTTGTCATTTACTTGTCTAGGCTGTTCTAAAACACCAGCTCGTATGCTTGATACATATTAGATGAGGTAAAAAGAATCCCGTCTTTTACTTCACATGGTGTACAGGCACAAAGGTTTGCAGTGCTGAGGACATGTGGAGCCATAGAAACAAGTTATTTCGAAGCATCGATGGCCGAGCGGTTGGGCACATTGATGCCGTCTATGTGCCCAACCAGGAATCCAGGATCCTGCGGCAGGGGGCGTGGCTTGATTAGACAGGACATAAATGTGGTGTTGACGAGCATCCGAATTTTTGTGTTTGGGGCACCTCGGAGTTTCTACTGATTTCTTTAAAATTCAATGTAAGGAAGAAATGATCACGATTTCTTACTGTTATCTAAACCAAAATGCATGCAGCAAACAGTTCACAACAGGTAGGCAACGTTAGTCTTTATTGCAACATTACTGTATTTATTCATATTGTATTAATTATTAAAGCAAATAATGGGGAGGACACTATTTGGATTATTAATTTCCGGTTTGAATTCAATTTTTGAGAAAGGAAATCTAAAAAGCAACACAAAAGCAAATGGCACCCCCTTGTGGCACAAAGGTAAACCGCATGATTTCGTTGTCATTTATTAAGTTTCATTGCACATTCGGTCACTTCAGGCATACTGCAGTAACAACACAAAACCCTCTTGGTATCATAAAATTATTTGATTCCATAGAGCACAGTTACGTAAACATTCAGGAGTACGTCTGAGACACACTAATGTCCTCCTTTAAACCTGAACAAATTAATTGATGGGTGATATTTGAAGGCTAGGTCTAATAAATGGCCTTACGTCCCTCTGAGACATTAGATTTACAAACACACACATTACATAATCTCAGCCATTTCCTCTTAAATGTACAATAGCATTAAAATTCTTTAGCTCATGGTCCTCTTGTATAATTCTGATCAATATTATCACTGTTATAGTTATTATAATAAGTCACTCCACAATTACAACTCAAGGTATGTGCAGTTCCCAGTGTGTCTACCTAATTTCAGCAGAAGCAATCAAAAAGGCACTCGCTGTCCTTCTCGAAGCAAATTGACATTACTACCTTCAGCATTGGGGCGTTGAATGTTTTAAATAAGAGCTTTGTTTCCTTTTTTTGTTTTTAAATCTTACGATTATGTAACTATTTTACACGGCATAACGTTACAGACTTAAAACATGTCAGTTGGTTCTATACAGTAATGAAGTCCATGAGTGGGACCAGGCGCCATAGTGTAATTCGCATTTTAAGAACATTTCAAATTGAAAAAATTAAAATTGCAGTCTATTAATCAAAATGATGTTGGTGTAAGTGCTTTCTTTGTCGGTGATGCTTATTTTTGTTTTGTTTTGTTTCCACAGAAAAGACAAAACTGATATGGCATGTCGCTCTTCAAAGGGAGCAAATGTAGCTCTGGAATTTCAATTTTCCCGATTTCTATATTTTGTAGAATTTACAATAGTGCCTGGAGACGGAGCGTTTGCTTTTATTTGTAGTTGAAGAACCCAGACGCTTTTGCCTGAGGAGCCATCAGCATGCTAGCTTGGTTCTTGTGTGTGATGTGAATCTGAAAAGCCAACACAAACGTTTCATTCTAATACACAAACAACAATAATAAACACCGACAAGCCAGCTTCACAATCCAAGCGTCATTTGGACGTACCGTGCAGGGCGGTTGCATCCATGGCTCTCCGTCAATTTGCATTGGCAACGCTTTCTTGGTCCTGAGTGGAAACAAATTGGAAACTAATTGTTGTTACCGCCTGCCATTTGCAAAAGCTGCTCGTTTGTTAGCAGGATTACCAAATCATATGCAACCGATCGCACCACTGATCAGAAATAATAAATGATGTCAAATTGTTATTACTATCTTTATCATTTTACATCTTAAAAAACATCTTGACATGCTTCAGCATGCAAGGCTTTGTCAGGGAGACAATGATGTTTGAAAAGCATGGGAGGCAAACTGTCCCATCCCAAGGATGGTCTGAGTGTGTCCCTTGTGTTTTCCCCACCTGATGGTGAGCTGCGCTGTCTTGGCCAGCCTGACGGCGCTCTTCAGGCCTGTGTAAATTTGTCCCATCTCCATGGCGCCCTCCAGGCCCACCACCTCAAGTCTACGATCGCTCAGATCTGTACAGCCGCAGGAACAAAAAATATCAAGCTACTCAGGCTACAGTTCTTTTATTCACTCAGCTAAGTATCTGTAGTGACATGAAGACCAAGTGGTATCCGAATGAATTTGTCCATGTACTGCAGGTTATGCAGCATTTCTTAATGTGGTTCAAAGCCGACGTTTTGGCACACCCCAATTTGTCTTTATTATTTAAAAAAAATACACTGAGGACGAGCTACTTCATTTGAAAATCAGACATTCACTTCATCTTGCATCTTGATGATGATTTTTTTTTTAATTTTGTGAGGCTGGGTGGTCCAGCCATTTTATAGTCACCTGCTGCCCTCTAGTGTCTATACATTGCCAAATGCTACATTGCCACCTCCTGAATAGGTATATAAGGCAGACATTTTGATACAACTCTCTAATTCCTTTTCTGTTCTTCTATTTTGACCATCAAGAGATGAAATACCTTGTCCGGTCACTTTCAGGATTTCAGGGTCCACGATCACATCAGGTTCGTCCTGACCACTTGGCCCCTTGACCTCGCTCTTCTTGCTCTCACCCCAGAGATTGGAGCCGCCGTGCATGCTGGGAATATTTAGGACGGCGATGCCCTCCAGAGACAAGCTGCTGAGATCCAAAGGAGTCCCACAGCACTGACAACGGAAGGTAAAATGAACAAATGTATTGTTGTTGATGGCGTCATGTTATTGCTGTCTCACCTCTATCGTTAGACTTTCATTTAGTTTTTTGCAGGAGGCTGAGATGGTTTCTGAGGTGGCAAATTCAAAATACCACAACTTGTTCTTCATCCTGCACACAACAAAAACATCCAGATGTTTGCAAATGTAGAAATTCTCTAAAATGTCAGTGTCATACCTGCTGTTAAATTTTTGAGGATGTTTCTCTCTCATGGTGTGAAAACGGTGGGCGATGGAGGCGTCCTGTGCAACAAACACAATGTCGGCAAACCTCGAAGACACACCGTCGTCCTTGTGCAGACTCACCACTCCGATGGAGAAGTAGTTATTGATGATTTCGTATGGCACGGGGTCACCCTTCTCTTCACCTGCCTCCGTGATGACCTGCACGCTCCAGCGGTCCATCAGAACCTCGGAGCTCGTCTCGATGTCCTTCAGGATCCTATTGAGGTCCTCGCCGTCATATCCTGAGCGGGGATGTTTTAGAATATTTGCATTTGAAGTTCCTCTCAATTCTGTTTTGACTGGCCTGAGCTGTTTGCTTTATTTTGGAAGGGCGATTAAATGAATGAATTAAACTGTCGTCTTTTGGGGTTACGTGTGTAATGTGTATTTCTCAAAAAGTGTACGCCTGTGAAATGTTCTTCTTTGCTACTATTCCTATTTGTTGCTCATGTGAATCTGGCTGTTGCTGTAACGGATCATTGTTTAATTTGTTCTCACCTCCTCCCCACCGCAGGCACCGCGCGAGGTCATTTCCTGTGCCCAGAGGAAGTACGGCAACTGGCGGCCGTGCCAGCAGACCGGCTTTGTCTAATTGGGAAAGAAAAGAAGTAGGAGGAGGCACAAGAGGAGAGATTCAACTGAAAACTGACACAGAACAATTTGGTGCACATCCATAGTAGGATGGTACAGTGAATCTGCATTTGCAAGTGATTTAGTGAATGGCGCTCACCGATGGCATCCAGGATCCAGCCGACTGTGCCGTCTCCACCGCATACAAGGATCCTGTAATCCTGAAGGTCTCTGAAAAAACTCAGGCTGATCAAGAGACAACAACAACAAGTTAATATTGCACACACAGAAGGTTACATCAAAAATGGACTGAAATATGCAGTTAAATATGGAGAGAGGGTCAAATTAAGGACACCTGTAAAGGTTATAGTGGATTATAGGTTTATTTCCCCAAAAAGTCTACTATCCTAAATTTTTGGTGCCTGGGGACATAATAGTCACAAATCCAGTGGTTGTTTGAGTGGATTTTGTCTTGCAGCACTCACTCACTCACTCACTCACTCACTCACTCACTCACTCACTCACTCACTCACTCACTCACTCACTCACTCACTCACTCACTCACTCACTCACTCACTCACTCACTCACTCACTCACTCACTCACTCACTCACTCACTCACTCACCCTGCAGCTGGTCCACCATTGGAAAGGTTGTACACCTGCCGGGGGTTGAGCAAATACTGAAATTTACGTAGGACCCTGAAATGCATGAAAACAAACTTGAAAGGCGCATGAATTGTTTAAAATCAACTGAAGTGGCTCACAAGAGTGATTTTTAGTCTCACTTTGTTTAGCTACATTATTTGTAACACATTTGATTTTTTTCAAGTCAAGCATTTCACAAAATACATAAAAATGTTTGAACGCATAAACGATGTACTTGTTTTTGAGGCTCACCTTTCCCCTTGCTTGCCTCCACTTTTGGGATTGACAAACACAAGAAGAGGGTGTGTATTGGGCACGGGGCTGATCTGTCACAGAAATAAATATTGTGATCATTTGCGTCCATCGAATAATTTGATGAGAATTCAAGTACGTACTTGAAGGACTTGTCCATCAGGTGTTGTATTGAGCTCAGTGTCGTCCATCTGACCGGAGCAGCCGTTGTTGGATCTCTCCTTCGTCCCACCGAGAGCACAAAAAGTTCCTATGATTATCCATTATCTATCTATAGATCAATCTATCTGCACATCCATCCATCTGTCCAACCATTCACCCACCTTGATGACGGGATAGACGGCCCACGGAGGCAGGATGTGGTCTCGGAGTGGGCCGCACCTGCATTCGCTCGGCTCTTCGTCTGCACACGCATCATGGCGCTGATAAATAGGAAAATAAAAGCAAAACATTCCTGGGTCTGAGTCTTTATCAGACACCAATATACATGATATAAATGCATAATAAGTTTAGAGAAAAACTTGGGACTCTATAGAGCCTGCCCTCCCACCGTCTGAATTTAATATTGTATGTTATCTGCTTATTTCTGAAATTGCATCGTCACATCCTCACCATGGAGTGGCACCACACACAATGTTTGCCCGTCAGGCCTTGGAAGCTCTTGATTTTTTTCTGGCACTTGTCACACTTCCTCGATTCACAGTTGCCACTCACCCAGTCGTGCGCTGGAACCTGAAAAAGGAGAAAGTCTCATTTGGGGGCATGACGGCTGAGGGGGAAAAAAAATCACATACAGTCTATTAAGGTGGTCATGAAGACATCAGCATACCCCAGTTTCTTTCTTGGACTTCACATAGGTTCTGGCGCAGGGGGCTGGATTCCTGTTAGCGCAGCGGCCATGGACTGTGTACTTGCAGCCTGTCGATTAAAGGTGGCAAAAGTACTGATACTCTGAAATGAAGTAGAAGTACAAATACTTGAGTAAACAAAGCTGATAAAAGTGATGACTCAACTCCTGTAATTAAGCAAAACTAAGTCTGAAAGGTACTTTAATAGAAAAGTAAAAAGTATATTTATTATTATTTATATCTTATATTCATTTATATCTAATCTATTTTGATTGGTAGACACAATTGAAAAACAACTTAGCACATAAACTTGTCCCTCCCCTTTGTTTTCATCAACAGAGGTTTACAGTGTAAAAAGTACACATATCTGAATAACATCCACTCATGTGCAGTTTCCAGGGCACCGTGTTCGCTCAGGCCCTAGTTTTGGAGGCACGTCAAGCCCTTGGCGGGGCTGCGGTTACTCACAGGTGCAGCACAGGCCTTGCTTCCTGAGACCCAGAAGCATGCAGTGGCAAACGTTGCAGTAAGCAGGCTTGTTGAAATGTTTCATTCTCCACAGGTGCTGTCCGTCTGTCTGTGTCATCTGGTAAACGCACAGAAAAAAGAACACAGGAATTATGTTATGGAGTTATCACCGGATCAGCTATGAACAGTGGTTAGTTTATTTATATGACACCCGTCATTAAAGATCTGTTCTTAAATTTACTATTAATGTATAGTTATGGCATTTAACTCCGCCTTTTTCAGACCCTCATTTACCTAGAAAACATAAAAGGCATAAAAATACATCTTTGGCATTGAATTAGTTTTAAGAATGTTGAAATGTGACTTCTAAAAATAATTGTCTGTGGTCCCTGCCTACCGATCAGTTAGAACAATCTTTTGATATTTGCTTATTTCTAAAAATGTGCAAAAAACAATACATAGAGAGAACACAATGGCCATTGGCCACTACAGTAAACATTTTAATTTGATCATTTAGTGAGAAGAAAATCTTGGAATAGTTACATAAAGTTAAATTCCGTTGAGGTGAGCATACTGTGTGTTCTCGATGCTTTGCACTTCTGTAACAACACTCCTTTCATAACACAAGTGTCCCACATTTCACACTCGCGACGAGCCTCACACTAATGACATTGCTGATGATGCAGAATGTGTCATGGCGTTCTGAGCAGCACAGCACACGCTAATCTTCTCAAATTGTCCACACATGATTATGAGGTTGCTTTCAATCGCTTAATAGGGAAACAAGTGCTTTTATCCAAATTACATGTGAATTTTTGTTTGATTCTTCCAGCAGGTGAATCAATTTCCCTGACAGGCTTTAAATGGCTATAAATAGCCTTAGAGGGCATAGCGGTCACTGTATCTTTTGCAATTAATCATTGATACATTACAGACAGTATTTTTTTTGTTAAATGTGAAAACTCTAAAAAAAAAAAACAATATGTAGTATGTATAACAATATCAATATGTACATTGTTTAACTTTTCCATCATTTATTCTGACGCTTGTTTGACAATTAATGCTTTAAAAAACATGTTTGTGTCGACTTTTTTTTACAAACGTTAAAACAAGTGTATTGCTGTTCACACAAAAACTGACAGCAGAAAGAATGTTCAAATATGAAATTAAATAACTACTTTGAAAATTCCATCATTTGCGGTAGGAAAAATTGTGCTGCGGGTTAGTCAGTAATTTACAGCCACAGCTAAAGGCTGATTTATTATCTTGCGTTTTAATCCTTTTAGTCCATGTCATCATGGCAGAATGTGGTGCAATCATGTAAAAAACCCGCAAGAGAACCATGTTGATCATCACGTGTGCACTTAGGAGTGCTGAGTATGCAAAACGGCCCGGGACATGTGAGAAATAGGAGGCAAAGGCCGGTGGGGCATTGGCAGGAGCAATAAAAGCGTTGACGTCATTTACCTTCAGGCCCAGTAGGACCAGCAGGGGGATGTTGTTCATGCCGCCCTCCACCCACTCCTCCAGAGACACAGTACCGCTGCTGTCGGCATCTATGGCAGTCATCATGTCCTTGAGAACCTGCAGGGGATCTTTCCGTTATCATTTGAACTCCAAACTGGTTTCTCAGCTTTAGAAAAAGTGTCAGGTTTTTGCTGTTGTTGTATGTTAAGCTTATCAGTCGACAAATGACATTACGCGTGTTCTTTCATAGATCAGAACGTGGTGCTTTCAAGTGCAGCGGAGCCCTGAGGGACTTACCGGCCTAAGCTCTGACACGTCCCAACCCAAGTACTCAGCAGCGTGCATCATTTGAGCGATAATTCGATCCACTTCCTGCCATTCGAAAAAAATAATAATAAAATATGATCAGAAGCGCTAATCTACATTTAAAAATGTGTTCTGTTAAATTGTAAAACTGTATTCCTAACAGTGGTGGTGGGCGGATCGGTTCAATCAATCAATAATATAAAGTCAGTATCAATATTGGATCAATATTAGCGCAATAAGATCGACACAACTCATGCAACTTGAACCTCAGTAACAGTGGGGCTGTTTCTTTAATCAACCACATTTTAAATCTGCCTTTCTGAGGCCGGCAATCTGACCCCCAATGATGTCATCATATTTCTGCCCTTTGGTTGGCCAGAGCAAGCAAGTTTAACTAGTTCCGGACAGTTCCAGTATGTGCACTCAACATGGCAGTTCTCATGCCATTACATTGCATTTTGACATCGTATGAACGGGAAAGCGAAATAACCATGCACTGAATCAAACACATTCTAATCTGGACCACATTTTCCGAAATTAGACTGACATCTTACCGAGCTGTCCAGGACGCCGTTGCCGTCTCTGTCGTAGAGCTTGAAAGCAACTGTGGATAAAACAATAAAACTAAACTATCAACATAAAAACAGCAGCAGTTTTTTTTGAGGGGCAAGCAAAAACTTACACTCCAGCTTGTCCCGAGGCTGACCGTCCTCCAAGAGTGAGAAGTAACACGAAACATCCTTTAGAAAGACCTCCTCTGTAAAGAATGATGGACAGAATAATATGTATTATACATCCATTCATTTTGGATAGCCATTGCCATCATAAGGTCAATGGGTGAGCTGAAGTATATCTCAGCTGACTTAGGTCAAAGGGCAAACACACCCTGGAATATGTCCAGTACTGATCTGTGTGTGTGTGTGTATTCTTACTGTTGCTGTCTTCCTGAGCAGTTTCGGAGTTCTGAAAAGAACGGAAGAGTCGCTGGCACAGATCTGCTGGGAAGTCGTCCACTTCCAAATAAGTCTTCAGGAAGAGACGAAAGCCTTCTTCATTGATGCACTGGAATAGAAAAGTTGGAATCAAATGCGTGTGGGACGTTTATGGGGGGGGGGCAAGGATATCTCAGGGGCTTCTTTTCTTCATTCAAATGGAAAACTACAATGTAGTCTACACTTGCGCACCCCTGTTATGTAACAGTAGAACTAATTTAAACAAACAACCCTGGGATGCAGTGTCCAGTCACTTGGGGGCACGAGACAAGGTTGCCCTAAAAAAGCACCTTATTTGGGTAAAACAAGAAGTAGGTTGTGAGTGCTTCCAATGCATCATTCCATGCTGTGCTAAAGCCCCCCGCTACCAGAAAACAGAAGTCCGCCCAGACATTTGTGACTTTCACCATTGGATGCTGGAGGGCTTCAAGTGAACTCCCTCGATAATACTGAACCACAAACCCATTTCTTGCTGACGCTGATGCCCTGCAGAACTGCCCCACTAAGAAATAATTCACTCACTGTAACCCTGCTAAGACATTTAACTGGAATCCTTGTCATCTCAATGCTGTACATGGAACTACGCTAACCTTTATCCACCCATCCATTTTCTATAACAATTTCTACGCTCTCAAATATTTGTAGCAGTCGTGTCCACCACCATGATGCCAGAGATTAATTCATTTTCCTTTTTGTTTTTATGAGGAAAATAAATGTGAAATGCAGCCCGAATAGGATGTTCATGGCCAGAAATGACTACATTAGAATGCTGCATAAATGTATCCAAACTTCTGAAAGTAGCCGGCGAGGATTCGCCGCGTGGGCCCAGGTGAGAGCCTCATTTACGTACATTTGCAATCTCAGTATAACGGTGCCGCCTCTTACGAGAGTGCTTCGTTGACACCATGGACGGCTTTGAATCTCATTAGCTGGATGCCCACGTATTGAATCAGCTCAAGAATGAATCAGATGATTATTTTTTCCGCACGCTGAGAGCCGTCCGAAGTTTGAAGTGAGTTTGAAACACTGGTGGAGCTAGAGGGGGGGCACGGGGGCACTGCCCCCTTCCAGCTGGCAGGCCAAATAACGGACTTTTGGGTGTTTTCCGATTCTTTCTGGGAATTATTTTCCACATTACCACATATGGTGTTTGTTATTGTTTTCTGAAGATTTTTTGAGGGTTTGTAAAAAAAACAAACAAAAAAAAAAACATCCTGAGATATCCTTGTCACCACCCCAAGGAGAAAATCCTAGCTACGTCAGTGGTTTGAAATGAGATGTACACGCTGTCCCATCCCATTCTGTGACCTCACCTCTCCATGTCTGTGCTGAGAGAGGCGGCCATCTGCATCGAATTCCCGCAGCACGTCTTTCACCTTCAGGCTGCAATCTGGAAGAAGTCACACAAGGGCAGGCAAAGGCAAGAGCAGAAATTTGAGGCCGAACACATGAAGAAAAGAGATGACAACTTCATAGTGCGGTACAAATGGCTTTTGGACAATTTACATCACGAACCAACAAAGAATTAAGTCAGATAATCGATTAGATAAATTAATTTAATTATTTCATGACATCTTCATTGCAGGAGAAAAAGTAAATTAAAGTTACCTCATTGAGAGCCATTGAAAATTATGAAAACAACGTTCATTTACAATATGCTTTTTTTTCCCTGTTACCTTTTATTGTTTCCTTAAATTGTTTTTAATCTGAGTCTTTTGTGATAAAAGACTATACATGAGAAAAAAACTTGATTTTGTAATTCATCAAAAGCACTCTGTAGCTATTATTGAAATAATAAATGAACAATAAATGCCTTGTTTGCAGCGATGAAAGGCAATTGTACAATTTGGGGTTTAATGCAAAATCTGGAATACATCTTTGGAAACATGCCTTTAAAATTGCACAAATACGACTCTTAAATTTGACTGGCCATTGAGAATATGGTTTTATTATACTTTCACTAATACAAGTTTTCTAATGGTGGCTGTTTGACCCTGAAATTAATGATTTCATTTTTTTTAAAGAATTAATTCCTTCAGCCTGATTGCAACACAACCGTTTATTCAGTCAGCAATCTAGTTGTTTCGAACCCTAGAAAAAAATTCGGTTAAAATGTTCTCCACTCCCCCACATAATTAATACCCATCCTGGATGTTGAGGTTGTGTTCAGACTGACAACTTAGAGTTCAGACACCAAGAGTGCAGGTGTGTGTGTGAGTGGGTGGAAGTGCAACATGAGGTATGGGTACGTGTGCGTGGGGTGAGGGGGATAAAATGTCACAAAATGTACTCACATTCAATGTACTGCTGTAGCTGGATGAAGTCGACCGGGTTGAGCTCCTTCACCTCTTTGCCGGCGGGGGCGGACATGCTTCGTGAGCTCAGGTGCGAGACGCGACGAGGCGAAACTGCGGAGACGAGAGACAAGGTAGGCGGAATGTGGCCTTCTTTTGACAGCAAGGAAAAAACAACTCTTTGCACATCTATGGCACACATTAGAGCAATACTTTTTCCATCCATCCCTTTTTTTTCGCTTGATCGACTCAAGGTAAGCACATTTAAACAAACATTGTTTTGATTTTTTGAAGAATACATGTAAAAACACTGCTAAGTATTAAATATGCATTTTCTATGAAAAATGGTGGGAAATGGGGAAAAAACTCGATTTAAATGTTGAGCAGAATGCTTACTAATTGGGTTCTACTCTACAGCCTGTATTTACATTGTCATGATTAATAATAAATGGTGAGCCACTCCAAGCTGTCTTCCCCAAAGTATTTCAAGCTAAAAGTGAAACTTGGACTCTCGGGAGTTGACGATCCCAAAATATTTTTGCATTTGCTCATTGGCCTATAAAAGCCAAAATAGATGTGTGAGATTTATTTTAGGCTGAAACCTGGGACTCTTACTTAACCATCCGCCCCCGGCCTCTGCCCTCCACTCCCACACAACCAAAATCCCCCAACACAGTTGAAGAGCTGCACAAATACACCACCTCACCTCAATTAATAAAGTCAAGGACTGAAATGTCATACAAGGTCTGACGTGGGCAAGGAATTTACATGTGACTCATAAAAGAGTCACAATGGAAGGAGATTCCTCAATGGTGGGAAAACAAACAAGGCAAATGTCATTCATCATTGAGGAGGCGAAAAAAGAGGAAAGGAGGAAGTCCCCCATCCTACATTGATGACGACTAAAGTTTAAAGGGCTGCTGACAAAAAAAAAAAAAAAAAACTCCAATGTGAAAGAGCTGCTGGCTCTCTCTGGACTCAGTGAAAAGGTTTGCAGTGTCCCGGGATTAAATCCCTCCAAAGGTCAGGAGCGTTGCCTAGCAGGTTTGCGGCTGACCAAGCGGGTTTGGAAAGCATGAATGGCCAAGTGCCACATGAAGGAATAACGACAAGATCGATGCCTTGGAAACAATTCATCTAAGAATAGGACTCAGCGGGGCGGTCAAAATGAACTCAAAAAAGACTGTTGACGTCTCAAGTTCACTTTCCGTTGACAAATCAGCATTATTTTCCTTCAGCCTCATTTGGTGTCAGTCAGTCTCTCTGCAATCACTTCCTGCTGAAGACTTGCAAATAACCCCAGAGGAGAAAGCAGAGTTGGAAAAAGCATCCCACAACGGCGCCGTCTGATCTGGATTACTGAATCTGGTATAAATATTTCATTGAGGGCTTTGCAGGAATGTTGTTGAGCCTTGCTTAATACACACCACATGACCAAGCTGACCTGGTGCTTAAATGTAATATGAAGCATTCACACAGAAGTACCAAAAGAATACTCAATACATGTCATGTGCATGCCAGACCAGTAGTTGGCGGTACTCACTTTGTGATGAAACACTAACATGACTTACTAATCATATTTTGAATAGCCTTCATCGGCAGATATGCATTTTGCAGCTTTCCAAAGGACATTGTCCCTCTTTGCATCGCCATGTGATGACAGCCAAAGGAAATACAACATTCACTCCCCCCGCGTTCACCAAGTACATATTTTACCCATCAACTGTATGAAATCATTTGAAACTTGAAAAGCCGATAAATAATAGAGGTGGAAATAAACGTAATGTTAGCAAAGTGGGAAAAGTGCCTCATGAAAAATGAATGTCGATTTTAGTAATCATGAACACTGAGAGTGGTGGGTGTCAGACTGTGCAACTTCAGTGGCTTTCTCTGGGCCCACACTTCCTTCAACCAGCAGAGGTGCTGTTGATTCACTCTCAAGTAGTTTGCTGTCTGAAGAAGTACTACATAGCATCACCAATGGGAAATTAAGCTATTGATTGGAAAATGAAGCTTGAAATTTGTTTCATGAACCAGTTGTATTTAATTGACTCCTCTGTTCAAAAGTACACTGACTTAGCATTTCTTAAACCTCTTTATTCAAACCAACAGTGCCATCCAAGGAGTCAAAAAAATACAACTGGCGCATGAAGCAAATTTGAAACTTTATTTTCCCATCACTAAGCTATAGCCACGCAAATGTCCATTATGCTACAAACACTATTGTGATCAGTGTTTAAATGAGATTCAATAATATAGACGTATTCAAATACTATATCAAAACAACAGGAAACAATAAATCAATTCATAATTATTTTCTCCAATTATTTATGAGCAGTAGACATTCCTAGTCTTCATATTTCACCCAAAGTCCTTTTTTGTGGATTCAAGATGAAATATATAATACTGCAAATCCTTCCAGATTTTTTTCCATCATCAAGGGTTCTCTCACAACGGATTGGATGCAACACAAAGAACAGAAGCTTCGCTTGAGGCGGCCCAGTCTGTTCAATGTGTAGAAGTTTGGCCTAAAATCAAAATCCATGTTGCTGTCGTTCATTTTCTTACCAAATAGGAGCTACGGAAAAACATTAAAATAGAACATGTCCTACTTGCTGGGATCCCAGTGGATTTACACATTCAGACTACTTTTTATTTTTATTTGAAGAAGTAGAGATGCATAGACTGAAATGAACTCTAACAACATTATGACCTGAGTAAAGTAATATTAGAGTATGGATATGTGTATGGATACACGAAGCCATCTCTGATTAAAATTTACTGGTGACCAGTGTTACTTTCCAAATGTCCCTGTTATCAGCAATCATAATGCCTTGATGTAAACCTATCAGCAGCAGCAGCCATAAAAGAATCATTTCAAGGTTCAGATGAGAATGACCTTTTTCTCCCACACGGCTGTTTGTGCAGGCTGTTGTAAAAGCCCACGGCTCGTGACGAAAAATCTGCTGTTGCGCAAGCCTCAAATGCTACTTTTTCTTTCATACTTCTTTGAATAGAAAAAGGGCTTGATATTTTCCACCCTCCGCCTCACTGGAGCGTTTGCAGATAGCAGGCGGAGGCGGCGAGACGGAGGACACATTTGGTTGCTAAGGAACGTGTTTCCCTCCATTAGCAGCTGAGAGCGCTGACTGAGATGTGGAAGGGGGGGGGGACACACGTCGCTGAAAGCAGCTGGCTCAGAGAAAAAAAAAGGGGAGTCCTGCTGCAAGAAGTCTTCCCTGTGTAGCTCCACCTCCTCCTCCGCCCACGCCAACCTTAGGTGGCCTTTCAACTGGAGGCCCCACTCTGCATTCAACAGGCAGATGTGACTGTGAGTCATTGCAGAAGCAGAGGGAACACTCCCTTGCTATTATTTTGAACTTGAAAGCTACACTTCTATTCTTGCAATATACAAAACAAAACTGAAGCCAGGAAATTATTCCATCCACGATTTGATGCATTTAATTTAAGATCAACTCTGGTGCGGATGCCCTGCTAGTGTGGTTTATTCAGGCACGATAACTCAGGCTCACTAAACAAATGGACTTAGAAGTAAACTTTCTGCCAGCAACAACAACACAATGAACAACAATAGCCCATCTCACACCCAAACTCAGCTGGGATCGGCTCTGGATCAACCACAAACCAAATTAGCAAAATTGTTAAAGAAAAATATTGACAGAGTGAACACTACACAAAAATACCGAACTATAAAAGTGAACACAGCCAAGATAACATTTCCCGCTTAGCGCAACCCTGTAACCACGACTTCCTCTGCTTGTTTGACATTTAAATTTTTTTACACCAGCTCACAAGTAGAAGCCACTTGGAGATGTGCATTTACGCAACACAACTTTTTTTTTCTTTTGCAAAGCTTCATGTACAGACAAAATTATCAAAACAACTCAACCCGGCCTGTAATATGCATGCAGCACCAGTAGTTGGCGATGTTGACATCTTTGTAAAGATGCACAACACACTCATGCAACTCTTTGTCCTCTTAATCCAAAATTAAATAATTTCCTTTCATCGACATAAGTGTGGATTGAAAACCCATGTAAGCGGTGACTTGAATCGTTATAAACACATTTCGTTACTGTTGAAAACATTCATTCTTCAGTTAGCTTCGAAAAAATGCTGATTAGGGCCAATAATTAAAAAAAAAAAAATTAGAGGACAAAAATTTTGATTTGGTGCAATGAAAGTCCAGTTTAAGTACACCTAAACTAACAGTTTCGTTAATACAATGTAAAAATAGAGCAGCTTTTCGTATTGTCACATCAGACATGTATGTGCTCCGGCGTGCGTGTGTTTGTGTGAGTAAAACGTTTGTGATTTACACCTATATGCAAACACTGAAGGGTACAAAGATCCTTTAAGTCCAGTATCAACTCAGTGTGGTTGCGGACCCTTCAAAGCAAAGACAGCAGAGATTGAAAAAGCATATTTGTTGAAAAGGGCTATACCACGCGTGCATGAGATGTTTGATGAGAGTGAGAGGGGGGGAAAAAGAAGATCACAAAAGCAGCAAAAGAGTCACAGTGCTGTGAATCACAGATTTCTTGGAAAATGAAGGGGAGGAACGGTTGGCCGCCTATCACTCAACTGCGGTGTGACTTATGTAAGAGCTTCTTGTGGGGGCAGCCTTCTGCTTCATACGGCATTAAAAATAAGAGAGGTTGGGAGGGGCGGGGGGTGAAACAACCTGTTCACACTTGTCATAACAGCCACTTTGCTTTTATGGTGGGAGCGCGCATGTATCAGGGAGTCTGGCTTCGCCCGCCCACGGATCGATGTGCAGCAGGAAGTGAAATGCAAGCTGAGCTTGTCGCTGGAAGTTAAATACACTATACGGACAAAAGTATTGGGACGGGCCTCTTTTCAGGAAATGAACTGTGGAAAGCAAAGTTGTTGGAGTGTGTCTGTGGGAATTTTTGTCCATTTGCGAGGTCTATTGTCAAAATAGTCTAGTGGTTTCTTCCACACCAAAATCCTCCAAGCATGTCTTTATGGACCTTGCACTTGGAAAACAGAAAAGGGCACACCCCAAAAAGGTTCCCACAAAATTGGATGCAAACAATAGCACAAACGATAACAAATTAAGATTAAGGACTCTGGTCTGAATTTTGGATTGATTAATTCCTTTTCAATACTTTCGTGAATATAATATTAATTAATTCATTTGTTAGATTAAGACTTTGATTTACAGTGTTCTGGCTTTTTTATTCATTCATAGTTTATATGACAACCGCCAAGACCAAATTATTCAGTGTGTAAATATTATTAGTACAAGCATCGTTTTCAATATGATCGATCTCTTGCAAATCATAATTCAAATGGACACGACTAGAGTTGCATGTTTGGGCAAACACTTCCTTAAACATTCAAATGAATCAAAACAATGTGACATACGTATTCTTGTCAAGTAATCAGTTCATAGAACCTGGGAAGAGAGCTGTGTCTAATATTTAGACCCTTCCCTTGGCTGTTGAAATAAAGAATGAATTAGAGTACAATTTTGGATACAACTTGTCTCATAGGATTTTCAAAATGAGAAGAAATATGCGTTCTTACAAGTGACTTTAGTACAGCATATGAAATCTGACTGGCAGCAATGCCCTAACAGAAGGAAGCGAAATGAAATAGGAGGTTTACCATACTTAAGAAAACTGTAGTCACAAATTATAATAATTAGGTTGATTACATTATAGACAGAAAGGCTGCATCAGTAACTAATGGTTAACACATCTGTCTCATAGTTCTGATGTTCTGCATTCGAATCTCAACTCCAGCCTTGTTGTGTGAAGGCTCCCCGTGTTTGGGGTTTCTTCGGGTATTCCAACTCGCACCCATGTTACGAAAACAGGCATGTTAGAGGTATGTTAGGTATGGACACTCTAAATTGACCTTAGGTGGGAATGTGAGTCATATCTGTCCATATGTGCCCTGTTGCCCCCCAAGCAGTAGAGGGTGCACCAACCTCTGGCCCAAAGTCAGCTAGGCATCAGCACATCCTAATGATGACAAGCACTATGTAGAAAATGGAGGGACGATAGACAATAATGTATTTGGTCTAATAGTGGCCTCTTCTCTAACAGCTAAAGTGCTCTAATGGAGTACGTCCATTTCCTCAAAGAAATGCTGGACCTCTAATAGAGTGTATTGAGCCATGGTGCATATTTTACAGAAGAAAACTTTCTCGGCACGGCACACAATCAAACAAAATTGTAGGGAGAAAACTATACACCGTAATGTACTGCGTCTTATACTCACTGCAATTGCGTCAATAAATGCCCACGAGGAGATACAGTAGCTATTTGATATTTTAATTAAATACTATACGCAGCCTAATAATAACAAGACCGGAAGTCTCCAGAGATACTGTCTAAAAACTGCAGACGCATGACGCGGAGTCCTCTCCAAATAGTCCGGAGCGGCACATGAAACTTAATAAGAGTGGCAATAACATCACTGCATGGCAAAAAACCAAAAACAATAAAAAAAGAGCAGACATGCACGCATTGAAACTGTCGTTAAACACACTTTGTGATTATTGGCTTGTTGAAACTGCAGCTACGTAGAAGATTCATTATCCACCGACTGCAACGAGTCGCGCACTCGGGGCTGCAACTTGCACCGAGCGCAATGGATCTGACCGACCGGCGCGGATGTGTCGGTTCCGCTTAAGTCACTTACTTGTCTAATGTGCTGAGCCGGTCGGTCGTCCGAGCTGCCAAGCCTCCAAGTGTCCGTTGACTTTCCCAAGAAGAGGAGGAGGAGGACCGGAGCCGGTGTACCGGGCAAGTGTGACGCTCTTGCAGCTGAGTAAGTCGGTGCCTCCTCGGATCCTCCTGCACCGAGAGAGAGCGAGAGTAAGAGAGAGAGCGAGCGAGAGAGAGAGAGAGAGAGCGACAGACAGACAGAGTCAGCAAGCAAGTGAGGCAGTGAGACTGACATACAGTGCGACGGACGGACGGACGGACAGACAGACAGACAGAGAACAGCTGTCGAGAACACTGTACAACCTATTTTGTGAAGTAGCTAACAACCTTGTCCAAAACAAAAGAACACACATCAAAACATCATAGTGAGTCGTCCACCTTCCCCTCATTATAATTGTTGCTAAATAACAAACAGCAGCACTGTAGGCTATTTCGGTGTTTCCCACATTTTACATTCAAAAGATCCCACGAGCTGGCGCACTACCAAACAAAAATGTCACAAAAAAGAGAAATAATGATGCTCCTCTCTCAATTTATTACCAAAATGTCAACTCAATGTGAAATCTGTTCAACACAAATGTGATGTACTGGCAGGAAATGAATACTGTATGAATGGCAGCTAGTGGATAGAGAGATTAATTGTACTCTTTGTAGAAAGCCGGTTATTGTTCTGTCACTGGCATAAATAGATGAACAACAATAGTGGTGACAAACGATTTACAAGTTAAAGTCATCTGAGAACTCAATTTACTTGTATTTCAAAGGATTTGATAAGATTGTATGTCATACAAACATAATCAACATGACCACAAAACTTTCTATGTGATATATATAATGTAAAATAATATGCCATATTTTTTTGCTTCGGTTCAATGGACATTGTACTGCTCCTTCTTGTGTGTGCGTGTGCCTTAGCCACCCGAGGGCAGTAGAATACAGCCGTTCATTCTCTGTACCGCTTTTCCTCACTTGGTTTATGGGTGTGCTGGAGACCATTCCAGCTAGCTTGGGGCCAGAGGCAGGTGTAGGAATACCCTGAATGGGTCGCCAGCCAATCAGACGCCACATATAGACAAGCGCACACATCCACAACTACGGACAATTTAGAGTGCATGCATGTTTTTGGGAATGTGGAAGGAAACCGAAGTAGCAGAGTCCAGATTTTAACCCACGACTTCTGAACTGTTATGCAAATGTGCTAGCCAATCATTCACTGTGCCACCCATTACAATACAGACATACGCTGCTACATGGAGTCGGTCAGAACTCTATCATTATTATTATTTTTTGCAGAGGACAGAGAATATTATATTGTCTGTCTACATGTGTCTCTCCACCGTTCGTGTTCAAATATCTCACCTGAATGGTTATAACGCCACAACACTGATGCTATAAATTAGCCTGTCTATGGTGTTTTGCATTATTTGTTAGGATAAAGCTAAGCATACATTAGAGACATATGTGGTTGTTTAAAAAAAATGTAATTCTCTTTGTTTTATGTTTAGTTTGACAATAAACTTCACTGAGGTTGGCTAAAAGCAGCTTGAAGAAAAAAAAAACTGCTTAACTGCTGCTATAGAAGTCAGTTCAGTGCCATCACACAAAGCTCGTATATCCAATTTTTGCTTGCAACTCAAAGTAAGAAATTGTGGTGTTGAGTTAATCGAGTGAAATCGAATAATTACCGGTAGAACAGTAGATGACCTCTCATAGGATACAAACAATCAAAATGGACTACAGTTACTAACGCTGCTAACAAGCTAGGTCAAGTTAAGGTCAAAAGTACAGTACTTAGTAGTAGACTACTAAATTCAACAATACAACCTGGTAAGAATTGAGTGTGCACAAATTTGACGTTGCATTGAGGCCAACATTTGCGAAATAGTGCACATTGAATATGGAGCCACAGTGACCGCATCCCGTAATGAGGTGTGGTGACAACAATAGAGCCGCAGTGTTTGGGGAAGCACGATTTCACATTCCAGTGGCTACAATGGAGACGGATTAGACAGCACAATGAGAATGAGGCTGGCTGCAGAGGATAATAGGGATGGAAAACATGTGGGTGTCAGACAAAAGCGCAGTCATTCGGGTCAGAAGACAAGACTCGAACCTCGTGACATGGTTTAGCGGTTAAAACATTCCTTCAGCTTGACCCCAATGGGCTGAGTTTTGAAATCATCACTGCCCTGATTAGAGCTTTTATATAATGTATGAAAGAGCCCTGGGCCTCGAGCGCTCCCTAACGGCTCCTGATGACATGGTGTGGCTAAAAAAGGAATTGCAGTACAGTGCAACCCGGACAGTATATTAGCTCTGGGACGATGCTTGACATTGAATTTTCTCACTCCAATACTATCCCCACACAGTGTCAATCAAAGTTAGATTTTAGTTAAATAAACGAATAAATAAAAAGTAATTGTCTAAGCCAATTTTGACAAAGCTGTGTACAGCAGGGTGGGGAACATGTTTGTGCTCAAGGCCTTGTTTTAATTTCTTGAGCAGACAAATGATGATTTGCTGATGACCGGAAAGCAGCGCTTAAGGACCCAAGTTGGACACCTGTGTTTAAAAATACATGTTACAAAGATTTTGGTGACCACTCCTCTTTAAATCACACTTGCATTGGTGTAAATTTAGAAAAGACTACTATAAAATTAGTACAGGTCAAGGGTCAGTATTGTAGTTCATCATCAAACCACAGAAGATAAGTTAGAGGGCACACATTTGCAATGAGTTGATTTACTCCAAAATAATTTGAACACATTTAATTCATAAGTGTGTATACAACTTTTAGGCCCTGGCCATAATCAGTGACCAAGAAGCGGCCATTTCAAAATGTTGGAGACCTATCGCAAAACCTTAGGACACAAATGCTGAAGTTCCCCTTTGATCCCACTGCCAAAATACTGGTGACATTTTATTCATTTGTCTATACAACGCCATATATACTACTAACACAGAACGAATGAAAAGCATTTCCAAAGATAAAAACAAAAGGGTACAATACAAAGTTGCTTTTACTGCTCTTGTGGGTCATATTTGTCTCAGTACAGTTATGAGGGAAGATGGTGACACTTTTTTAAAAGCCACAAGCGCGACTTCACTAATGTTTTACAATCCCCACGCTGTGACCACTCGTGAATGAGATGCTTGCTGAAAGCAATCAACTTTGACAACATAAAAACACAATGAATAAAGGCAACCATTGGGGTCATCACATTAATCCCATACATGTATTAAACGTGACCTTTAACAAATCACTTCACATCTGGACCCCTGCTTACCAACAAAAGGCAACAGAAAACACTTTTTTTCTCCTGCAACAAACTTCAAATGCACCGAAAAGGCAAATTTCATCTTCAAGCTTTGTGTGTCTGTGCATGTAGAAGGCAACAAAATAAATAAAAGAATGGCACGGAAAATTTACGGATAATGCAAACGGGAATAGGACATCCTGATGGAATAGTCACAACGCAACATAATTATTTTAAAGCCAGGAAACAGTTGGTCAAAGACAAAAATGTGTCTAACAAACAAAAATAAAACTTTCAATGGAAAACAAACAAGCAGAGGAACTCATGGAATCAGAGAGAGGAGGAAGATAATGACATCTATGACTTAATATAGTATTTGCATTTACAAACATTTACACAATGGGGGGTACCAGCGCATTGATACAATTGACAATGTGGTACATGCACGCCATTAAAAAGACGCGAGTCGCCCAGTAGTGAGCCAAGTCTGTAGTGTGTGGACGAACAATGCACTCAGAGCTCAAATCCTGAAAAAAAATAACACTCACAAACAAAAAACCCAGTTTCCTGCACCTTGCTGGGTTCGCTTGACGCTTGAGTACGTTGAAAACCTAGGCAGCAAAGTTCCTCCAAGAATGAATCGTTGAGGTTTTCCACTTTACAATGCAAGTAGCAGAACAATCAGAACGTATAATGCACTAAATATAAACGATGTAAACATCACAACTCATTTATCATATCAGTCATATTAGTTCTACTTGCCAGGTTGATAACATCTTTGTCCTTCCTTTAAGGCATAGGTATCAACATCTCACCTGTGTGAGTTCTTAAAAGAAGCCCGAATTCTTGGTCGCAGTGTAGTTATAGGATCTCCTCCACGCCGTGCGCAAAGATCATGACCAGGCCGGGCTCCAGGATCATGTCCTCCCCCATGTGCTGGTTCTCGCAGGCCATCACCACCACCGCCTGCTTGCCCGGGATGCGCTTGGCTACGTAGTTCTCGTAGTAGCGTCGGTTCATCTGCCGCGTCTCCAGCGAGGCCAGGCCCTGCGGCCAATTGCGCTCGTGGGCGTTCTCGATCAGATCGTTGACGATGGAGAGCGGGCAGCCGCTGTCGATGAGCGAGCGCTTGATGACGGCCTGCAGCACGGCGTCCGGGGTGGAGATCATGCCGCCCCAGCGGGTGACCCTGGCAGGCTGCATGGAGTTTACCCACCTAAAAAAATAAAATTGAGCAATGACGGAGGCATTTGAATTAAGTGGTTGCAGTAGGGAGACACGAACAACAGGAACGACAGCGGCCCTCCAGGACCTGAGCTGGTCCTAGAAATAGTCCCTGAGCCTTTACTCAAGTAAATGTATCAATGGCCAGAAGTAGTGGAAAAGAAGCAAAGATGCTGAGGCCCCAACCTCCCTGTAAATTTGAGGTGGTAAGTTCAGAATGGCAGCAAAAAAAGGATAAGGGACTTACTCCAGGATCTCATTATACTCAATGGTTTCCTCCAGGTTTTGCAGGTTGGGGTTAGCGCTGCGGATGGCTCGCATGTACGCTTTGAGCAGCTGAATGTCTCGTTTCTGGAGTGGGAGAATGCCACAGTGAGTGATAATTGTGGGACAAAAAAACTGAAAAGAACATTCAAGACAATAGTTGTCTAGAAATGAGCACAACCAAAATGTTAACGTTTTCCTCTGTGAGTATTGGGTACCAAACTGACACTTATGGCAGCTACTAATTGTCCATCCATTTTCTACCGCTTATCTGGAGACGGGTCACAGAGGCAGCAGCTTCAGCAGGGAAGACCAGACTTACTCCTCCCCTGCCACTTTGCCCAGCTCAACCCAGAGGATTCCAAGGCATTCCCAGGCCAGCTAAGAAACATACGTAGTCTCTTCAGCGTGTCGTGGGTCATCCCTGGGGCCTCCTTCCAGTGGGACATGCCCGGAACACCTCACCAGGGAGGCGCCCAGGAGGCATTCTAATCAGATGCCCGAGCCACCTCATCTAGTTCCTCTCAACACGGAGGAGTGGCTCGACTCTGAGTTGCTCTTAGATGGCAGAGCTTCTCGCTCTCTCTCTCCCTCAGACAGCCTGGACACGTTGTGACGGAAGTCCTTGTATCCGGGATCCTGTTCTTTCTGTCACAAACCACAGCCTGTGACCATAGGCCCCATGGGTGCAGGCCCGGCCACCAGGCATTCACCATCGAGCCCCACCCACAGGGTGGGCTCCAGAGGGAGGCCCCGATGACCCGTGTCCGGGCAAGGGAAAACTAAGTCCAATATTATCATTTATCATAAGAGCCGTGATTTGTCTGGTCCCTCACCTAGGACCTGTTTGCCATAGGTGCCACTGCCAGGGGCATAATTTAGCTCCTTGGATCAATGGGACACGCAATCAATGGGACACACAAACGTCTTATGAAGGGGTACTAAATGTTTTGAATATTGTTGAAAAAAGAAATCAGACTGGCAGACACACGCACGCACTTGTTCGCCTAGCTGGTGTTTATGTTCAGCCACAGTTTTCTCCAGATCAGAAATCTTGCCCTGCTGCTGTTGGACGACACTTCGCAGATGTTTGATGCAGTTATGGTTGGGCAGCTCGTCTTTTGGCATCTCCAGGCTGCCGGCGGGAGAACAAAGAAGAAGAGTTACTGGATATTCTCTGACATGATCGAATACTTTGGATTGTTAAGAATGTTCTTTGTGTTTCATTTGCATACGATCAAATCTGGACATGCAAGTGTCCATCGTGTTGTTAAGACATCTGTAATGAATGGCAGAAAGGTGGATTTCTTTACGATATCCATCCTAAGACATCTACAGGCATCCGTTCACAAAAGATTATTCAAGTGATCGAGGAGTGCAGCAGAGGAACACACGCCGGCCGCTCACCCACATCCCTCCTCACAGTTGACGGGCCTTTTGGGGTTGTGCTCGCAGTCCTTGAGGTGCGACTGCAGCTGATCCAGTCGAAGAGTGGCCGTGCAGCCGAAGCTGGCATTGTCACAGCTGATCTGCAGCTTGGACAGCATGTTGCGCATGATGCGCGGCACGGGCCGCAGGTGAGCCAGCGTCACCACCGTGCGGTCCACGGGACAGATCTGCTGCTGGGCGAACCACTGTGTGATGCAGGCATTGCAGAAGGCGTGCTCACAGTGTGGGGCCTGAAATGAGTGCAGGGAGGACAGAATATTATTATTTAGCAATCTTGTTTTTATTATATTTATCATTATTTGACACGATTCTAATCAATTCTTTGTTTTGGGGAATTATTTTCCTCTCTTGAATTTGCTTTATTTATCCTGATACGAAACAACCTTTGAAACAGTATTTCAAGCAAGAACTGAGACTGAACTGGGCTAACCCAGAAAGAACGTGCCTAGATCCCCAAATCATGAAAAAAGAAGTGTGCCACAGCCTCTTGACAATCTTCAATAATGCGCATAAAACAACATCCAAGACACAGCCCGTGAGACTCCACACTTTACATTAATTTGAGAGATTGTTTGTGATTTTGTTAGGCTTAGGCTTGCTTTTGCTGTGCTGAGGCTTAGGGTTAGGCTTGCTCTTGCTGTGGTTAGCAAAAGCAAGCCTAAGCCTAACACAAACCCTAACCCTAACCACAGCAAGAGCAAGCCTAACCCTAAGCCTCAGCACAGCAAAAGCAAGCCTAAGCCTAACACAAACCCTAACCCTAACCACAGCAAGAGCAAGCCTAACCCTAAGCCTCAGCACAGCAAAAGCAAGCCTAAGCCTAACACAAACCCTAACCCTAACCCTAACCACAGCAAGAGCGAGCCTAACCCTAAGCCTCAGCACAGCAAAAGCAAGCCTAAGCCTGACACAAACCCTAACCCTAACCACAGCAAGAGCAAGCCTAACCCTAAGCCTCAGCACAGCAAAAGCAAGCCTAAGCCTAACACAAACCCTAACCCTAACCACAGCAAGAGCAAGCCTAACCCTAAGCACAGCAAAAGCAAGCCTAAGCCTAACACAAACCCTAACCCTAACCCTAACCACAGCAAGAGCAAGCCTAACCCTAAGCCTCAGCACAGCAAAAGCAAGCCTAAGCCTAACACAAACCCTAACCCTAACCCTAACCCTAACCACAGCAAGAGCAAGCCTAACCCTAAGCCTCAGCACAGCAAAAGCAAGCCTAAGCCTAACACAAACCCTAACCCTAACCACAGCAAGAGTAAGCCTAACCCTAAGCCTCAGCACAGCAAAAGCAAGCCTAAGCCTAACACAAACCCTAACCCTAACCACAGCAAGAGCAAGCCTAACCCTAAGCCTCAGCACAGCAAAAGCAAGCCTAAGCCTAACACAAACCCTAACCCTAACCACAGCAAGAGCAAGCCTAACCCTAAGCCTCAGCACAGCAAAAGCAAGCCTAAGCCTAACACAAACCCTAACCCTAACCACAGCAAGAGCAAGCCTAACCCTAAGCCTCAGCACAGCAAAAGCAAGCCGAAGCCTAACACAAACCCTAACCACAGCAAGAGCAAGCCTAACCCTAAGCCTCAGCACAGCAAAAGCAAGCCTAAGCCTAACACAAACCCTAACCACAGCAAGAGCAAGCCTAACCCTAAGCCTCAGCACAGCAAAAGCAAGCCTAAGCCTAACACAAACCCTAACCACAGCAAGAGCAAGCCTAACCCTAAGCCTCAGCACAGCAAAAGCAAGCCTAAGCCTAACACAAACCCTAACCCTAACCACAGCAAGAGCAAGCCTAACCCTAAGCCTCAGCACAGCAAAAGCAAGCCGAAGCCTAACACAAACCCTAACCACAGCAAGAGCAAGCCTAACCCTAAGCCTCAGCACAGCAAAAGCAAGCCTAAGCCTAACACAAACCCTAACCACAGCAAGAGCAAGCCTAACCCTAAGCCTCAGCACAGCAAAAGCAAGCCTAAGCCTAACACAAACCCTAACCCTAACCACAGCAAGAGCAAGCCTAACCCTAAGCCTCAGGCTTGCTTTTGCTGTGCTGAGGCTTAGGGTTAGGCTTGCACTTGCTGTGGTTAGGGTTAGGGTTAGGGTTTGTGTTAGGCTTAGGCTTGCTTTTGCTGTGCTGAGGCTTAGGGTTAGGCTTGCTCTTGCTGTGGTTAGGGTTAGGGTTAGGGTTAGTGTTAGGCTTAGGCTTGCTTTTGCTGTGCTGAGGCTTAGGGTTATGCTTGCTCTTGCTGTGGTTAGGGTTAGGGTTTGTGTTAGGCTTAGGCTTGCTTTTGCTGTGCTGAGGCTTAGGGTTAGGCTTGCTCTTGCTTTGGTTAGGGTTAGGGTTAGGGTTTGTGTTAGGCTTAGGCTTGCTTTTGCTGTGCTGAGGCTTAGGGTTAGGCTTGCTCTTGCTGTGGTTAGGGTTAGGGTTTGTGTTAGGCTTAGGCTTGCTTTTGCTGTGCTGAGGCTTAGGGTTAGGCTTGCACTTGCTGTGGTTAGGGTTTGTGTTAGGCTTAGGCTTGCTTTTGCTGTGCTGAGGCTTAGGGTTAGGCTTGCTCTTGCTGTGGTTAGGGTTTGTGTTAGGCTTCGGCTTGCTTTTGCTGTGCTGAGGCTTAGGGTTAGGCTTGCTCTTGCTGTGGTTAGGGTTAGGGTTTGTGTTAGGCTTAGGCTTGCTTTTGCTGTGCTGAGGCTTAGGGTTAGGCTTGCTCTTGCTGTGGTTAGGGTTAGGGTTTGTGTTAGGCTTAGGCTTGCTTTTGCTGTGCTGAGGCTTAGGGTTAGGCTTGCTCTTGCTGTGGTTAGGGTTAGGGTTAGGGTTTGTGTTAGGCTTAGGCTTGCTTTTGCTGTGCTGAGGCTTAGGGTTAGGTTTGCTCTTGCTGTGGTTAGGGTTAGGGTTAGGGTCTGTCACTTGTATTGTAAATCCAGCCTTACTACTGGTTCAAACCTACATGTTAATATGCACAGTGATTTATGTACCTGCACCGGTTCTTCGAGAACTCCGCTACATATCGGACACAGTAGGTCTTCATCCACCTCCCCTTGGAACCTCGTCACGTCGTAGCCCATGGTGCATCACTGGCACCGTCCACCTCCTATGACATATAACTGAAAGTGATTTTTAACTTAAGGGAGAAGATAGCAGAAGAGAAGGAAGATGACAGGTTACCTCACTCACAAACAGCCTCGCATACTTCCATTCAGCGACCGGCACAAGGACTCTGCAAAAAATAAAACACAAACATACTTATAAACATCACTGAGGCTATTTAAGGCAAGAAAAAAAAGTTTGCTTTGTCATCCCACACGCAGAAACAGGACCACCACACAATTGTGTTTAATGCAAAATACTGAAACACCCTTTGACAGACTAACAACGGTATGGTCTTGTAATTAAATTATTAAACCATCCAAAATGTCTTCTGGAAGTCTGGCCAGAAAGTTCATCCTTTGATTAGAGCTAGTCTGTAATTGTTTTGCTTTTTTTCTGTTTAATTATATAAAGCGAGTTCTCGTTTTACGACGTCATGCACAGTTACGAGGTTTAATCTTTTAGGACATATATTTAATACAAATTTGACCGATTGAGATTACGATCTAGTTTGTGTAGCGTCATAAGTATGTCGTATACTGAGGACCACCTTACGTCGTCGTCTATTTTTCTATGTCGTTAGTGTAAAAGTGGAGTGGTCATGTTTTCATTTCCATATGCACTGTCGTTTTCAACTACGATGTACACGAATAGTTAATAAATATCAGTGATCGACTTTTATTTCCGTGATATCATGATCCAGCCAGCCATGTCGCATGTTATCCACACAGGCAAGTAGGTGATGCTGTGCCCTGATTCTGCCGTCCAAAGGACACTCAATCTCTTCACCACCGTCACACTCACTCGATCCCCCAAAACAACCCAGATTTCAACATTAGCTACATACTGCTTTTGCACACAATGTACAGTCAAATGTATATTAAATGCGCGCATCCTAATGCAATAGCGGATGTGTCCGCCTCTCGCACGTAGCGAGCTAGCTAGCTAGCAAACCACCAAGCAACATCGATGCTGTGGCTGTTTTCCTCTGGACATTAGCCCCGGAGCTAAACAGGCACAGCGATAATATTGGGAAGTTACGCACCGACAAATGGCTATCTACCCATATGCACACTCGACTAAAACACCGTAACAAAGTGACAGACTTACTTGCTGGTGCTGTAAAACAGCGACCGGCGAGGATTTCGGTGTAGTTTGGCTCGTGTGACTGTTAGCTTGGGCTAGTCGCGTCCTGCTGTGCTACATCCTACGCTTGCTGCGTCACCCATACGCCGACGGACGATGACGTCACGACGCAAGTTCTGCCAGCTCTCATCAGGTGCAGGTTGGAAATTATTATTGAATTATTATATGATCATAGATCAAGAATAGGGACAACTCTATTATTCTCACGATGAAAAAAGATAGGAGGTTAAATTGAACAAAGAATGTATTTTAGAAGCAAAAACACATTCATTCTTTTGAGATTTTCTTCAACATTTGGAGTGTCTGTGGGAGCCGTTGTCCATTACTGACATCAGAAGTTGGACCTGAGGAGTCCATTCTTGTTCTTCCGCAGCAAACTCATCCCAGCAGGCCTTATACAACCTTCAAAAAAGAGGCACTCTCCAACTAGTTCTCATGATGCTGAAATCATCCATTGCAACAAAACCTTATTAGTTAATTCAAAGCAGACACGCTGATGATAGTGTTGGCCACATCCAGACTGGTCCTGTCAGAAAGAAGTGTGTGATTTGTCACTCTTCGGAACACCATATTGATTGCCTGAGGAGTTTGGGAACAGTTGATGAGTCAGCAGAACGTCTGAGACTAAAATATTGCTTAGTTGTTTGTTTGGTTGTTGATTTTTTTTTTTTTTTTAATCAGAAAACACCATCAAATAACAGCGATTAGTCAAAGAGTGATCAGGATTTATGATTTGTAAGACACTTTTATGATATTTTCTGTTATCTGTTATTTTGTTTTTGAAAAGCACTTTAAGGTGCATTGAAAGACATGTTCATCAAATCTGGAAGCTTCTAGTGTGAGTGAAGCAATTCAGTCTTTGTCATCATGTATGTTTGCAGTGCCATACGTGTAAAGCAAAAGTCAAGAAGACAGCACAGCGAGTAAATATTTAGCAATAGCACTTTATTCAACACAAACAACCCTAAGCCACAATACTGAATGACAAGACCAATTGGCTGCAGCAAACATTTTATAAAATAGATTCATAGGTTTGAATGTCACTAAATTGTTTTTTTTTTCTTTTAATGTCAGAAAGACAAATGCAGGTTTTTCCAAAACAGTGAATGATAATTGACATATTTACCATTTTTTTTGTAACAAATCATCATTCACATGTTCACACAAAGGAATAACAAGGCAAAGTGCTTTCAGGATTGCATTGTCGAATAAACTCAAGAGAACAAATATGAACTGGTTGAGGTGAGGCAGCGGGCTGGATGAGGGTGTGTGTGTGTGTGTGTGGGGGGGGGGGGGGTCAGTCCTGTCCTACAACGGTAGCAGATGCATTAGGCTGGAAGGGCAGGATCTGAACCTCATCCTGTCCCCCTTGCCGTCAAAGTGAACGTAGGGGTTGTCGCAACTGGGCGGAGACAAGACACCTACCGAGCACAATATGGTTTCTGTAAAAACACAGAGTGGATGGATGGATTCTAAAGGCGGACGGCACAGCGGGCGCTCAAAGTCTCGCCTCTGACGCCGAATCAGGAGTCCACCCTTCCACTGTCCTTGTGACAACCTGCGATATTGTCACGCTCACGGGTAATCAATACTGTTCCAGAATGAAGTTACAGTTACAGCCAGAGGCAATAATGGGATTCCAAGGGGGAACTAAAAGCCAATATGTGGTTACTGGTTTTCTACAAGATGACTCCGCTGTGCGCCACTTCAATGTTAAAGGGGGACTATCATCATAATCTGCATCATAACATTGTCTGGCTTCACATTCCAGTGGTGTATAGTCGTATAAATGCTTCTCATAGTTCTCCCAGACACACAATCGAGCACACTATTCATCGACACTACCACTGCTTAGGATAAAGTCAGTTTGTATTCCCATATTGGCGAGCACTTCTAGTTGGAACAAGGTGGAGAGACAAACCATACTCAAAGCTGCAAAAACAAGGAGGTAGGAGAAATGCTACGGAGAACAGCAAGTGTTGCAAACACCAAGGTTCACTTCACCAACTGGGCGAGTCGACCTGGAGAACGGCAGCTCATCTCGAAGAGTCGGTTCGGCTGTTAAGTTGGAAAAACGGTCGTTTGCAGTCAGCTGCACTCTAAGTACAGGCGAGTTAAATTGATCTAATGTGCTGCTTGACCACTTGAAGGGAACAAACAATGTGCTCGCAACTACTTCCTCTTGAAATTATATCTTTGCTACCCAATGAAAAGCATGGATTTGGCTTTTTTTGTATTCATGAAGAAACGCAACCAAATTGTTATGATTTGAATAAAAATAATATTTATGCCAATTTAAATCAGAAAAACAATTTGCTCGCAGATATCCCGGAAGATGACATCATCTTTTCTAATGCTGTTACATTCGATATGTTTGCTGAGAATTGCAGTGAGTTCTGTTCTGTGTACCTTTGACCAGTGTCTGAATTTGTCCAGTTAAAAAATGAAAAAAAACATTATGTTGGGTGGTGGAGAAATCATTGAAAAAAAAAAAACAAAACCAAAAAAGACTCGATGAAATTTGCGGTTCAACGAAATTCCGGCAGTGTGAGACTCGATGCGATGAGCTGCTGTGCCAAGTCCCTCAGCCTTCAAAAAATACAAACTATCTTTAAGAGTCTCTCCCAGTTTGTAATTGTCAAAGTCCAACGCATTGGTTGGTCCTGTTGTCATTACAGGTCTTGCTGCTGGTGATGGCATTGACTCCTTTAGCGCACAGTAGAACAAGTAGATTTGCAGATTTTGTAAATGAGGTAATCAGGCTAACTAGGGAACCCTGTCATTGACGCAGGCACACAAGCACATCCACGAGCGAGCCCACTTCATTCACCCGTAAAGTAAAACAACAAAAACAAAACTTAAAAGCAAGTCTATTCAGGTGGACAGGACCAAGGAAATGGAGTCAACTTTGGAATGTTGGGCTTTTCTTTTTGTGTTCAATGTGAAGGTGCACTGTGAAATTCGCTGATTGTAACTCATCACATGCCCTGATTCAGAGTCCTTCCACTCCTTGATAAGGGCTCACTTGTCTGTCCTCAGTTAAGCCACTCCAAGTAAAAACAGGCAACCGATTTTCTACCGGCTTCTTTTTCGACATAAGGCTGCCTCAGCCTGCATCAAGTCCAGTTGTGAGGATTGTTAATAGCTCGTGAGCATCAATGAGGTGGGGACATCTACAGTGACTAAACAAAAGCAATAAACCAAACAAAGACGGACGATCACTCCTAAAATGTCACAGGACATGCAAGTATACATCCTTTCCTACAGTAGGCTATTCCTCGAAACACATTCAAAGGGGGGCTCCTAAGGGACAACTTCTCCATTATGGCTCTGTTTTAGAGGAATCAGAACACGGTGAGGCAACTTCCATCACGCAGTAAAAAGGTGCGCCGTTGAAAACACAAATTAAAGAAAAAACAGAAGAATAAAACCAAAAATCCTTAGCCTTTTTTTTCCCTACCAGGCTGGATTTACACTACGTGATTCAAGCGGCAAATTCATATCTGTAGCCGAATTATCTGACCTAACCCAAAACTGTGCTAACATTTACTTGAAAGGCAAATGCCTGTGCAGTAGTGAACACATCCAGAAATTCAGGGAAAGGAAAGTTATTATTTTCCTTTGAGACAAGAAAAAGAAAAGTAAATAACATTAAAGCAGCCCATGTCATTAAGTTTGGTCTGTTCCAAAACATATGCCACATTTCACTATTTACATGCTAAATGCACTCATGTGCTTTCATTGTTTTGATTTGCCACAGTTGTGTCAATTGGCAGTTTGAGGTCACCCAACTCACATAAACAGGGGACCTGTGATCTGATCGAATTATTGGCAGGTATCTCATTTATATCCCAACATTATTTTGATTTAAGATAGATTGATTTGTGGTACCAATTGTTGATTAAACACAATGGAAAGCATTTGCGCAAAAAGCAAATTGCAGCAGTTGTCTGCAAACAGAGGTGTGGTTAATTCACTCCCAACTAGTTTGTGGTTTGTACAAGATGATCAACATCAGCTATGCACAAAAAAAAAAAAAAAAAATTGTGTCACACGCACTATGTAGTGTAAATTCAGCCTAAATTTTCATTGTCACTTCAACAATGAATGTAAGCTAAGTTCTCCTTCTTCATTTCCCCCAAAAGACATTGCTCCTCTGCTGGTGAAAACAAACGGCACTTTTGAGGGGAATGTTTCTCATTAAAAAAAAACAAAAAACAGGACAATCAACTCCAGGTAACAAAAGTATGGAAACACGTACAGTAGGCTATACAGTAGATAGAAATCTCAGGAGTCGGACTGTACAAGCTTTAGGCTACACGCTGAAAAGGGAGGAACACGCAAGAATTTTTAATGCTCAACATTAACACAAATATAAGGCATTTTCAATACTCCTTTTATCCGCATATATCACAGACAGCAGGACTAAATTTTTTTTCCTTTAGTTTTTTTTTTTTTTGGAGAAATGTTTCATTCAAGGAGGAGGATGCATATACATCTACACATGCGAAGGAACTTGTCTACCAGCTAGAAACCAGAAGTGGAGGAATAAAAGATTCTAAAGTACAACAGTGTCCTCCATGAGAACATACACACGCTCACGCACACACACGCACCTACTAATTCTGTCTACCAGCCAACTTGTACACGGCGCTTCCACCAAGCGGGTGGCTCGTCAAAGCTGGATCACAGTTTTAAGAACGAAATAGCGCACACACACGTACACTCCTGCAATCAAACGCCATCGCTCGGAACACAAATGAGAAAATCCTTTATTTGCTACAGCTGAGTGAATTTTGGTGTTCAACTTAAAAGCATATTAAATAATCCACGGAGGAAGCAACGGTAAACAAAAGGTTATTGCACTTTTATCTTTTGTCTATTTCCAAAGGAGGTCAGTTTAAGAAGATTCATGCCTCGGTTAAGACGACACGTTACGCCACTTCTAGAGTACGATTCACACGGTTATTAACACTGCACACTGGCTACTACGGCAACCCTACTTGTACTCGGTCTAGTCTAAATGACACACAACTCAACAATCAGTTGGCAAACACAACAAATGATGTGGTTCCGCACATCTTCAATGGATAGCGAAGAGCTGAGAACACTCTGAAGAAGCTCAGAGAATCCACACGGTTGTCTTTCTACAGTTTGTGTGACTTGACAGTCAAGGTTGGGATGCACCGATTTATCGGGCGGCCGCCAGACTTCTCACCGTCATCGACCATCAGTGACACTGATGGGTGTGGGTGATGCTATCGCTTCATTTTGGAAGGCCGTTTTATCAAGACCTTGATCTTACAATAAATACAATTTTGTCTCGTCTCTTTTGCTACATCCCCGGTATCAAGGTGTTAAAGGCCGGTTATCACTGCATCCCATAGTCAAACCTCATCTGTACCGAAATATGTCCTTCAAACGAGATTTCGGGAGGGGCGAGCAGAACTTTGCGGTGCTGTCTTTGGATTTGTGCTTTCATACCGTTTGATCCCAATCCATTCACATGCTCGATGTGCCCGAAAAACTGTCTCAAATGTGCAACGCGGAGTGGCTAAAACTAAAACCAAGAGCAAAAGGTCAATGGTGGGGGGGGGGGACTTGGATGAGCCTCGGACTGCGGTCCGACATGCTGAGTGAAATATCATTTTCCACATTGTATAAGGCTTCCGGGAAATACAAATGGAAGACCGTACCTTTCGGTAGTAACAAATAAAAGGCACCGTGCCACCGCTGTGCTTGATAGTCCACACTGATAGGGCGGGTAAGGGAATGTAGGGTCGTGGCTAATGACCAAGAAAAATCGTTTGACTGGACAAGAGGTAAAATAAAGTAGCTACCTTCCAACAGTTAGACAGTGTCCCGCCACCCTCTATGATATGCAATGTTGACTGTCATGGGAAAAGACATTCTTGAGTTTTTATTCTTATCAAAAAAAAAAAAGGGTCCGGGAAGAAAGTGAGTTATAGTTAGCGTCGTCACACACAGGATGAGGTAAAACGGCAGGTCCAATAAAAAGTATGAGAAGGTGCGGCGGGGAGCGACTTGCTAAAGGTAGAAGAAAACGCAAGCGAGTGACAATTCCGTCAATATACATTTCCGATTTAGGCTGGTTTAAGAAGAATTGCACAACTCATGGCGAGATGGACTCTTTGCCTAGCTGCACTTCATTTATTATGATTATAATTAGTATCATATTTCCTTTCTGCATGAATAATGTGAGAAGCACCGCTTTGAACCCCCTGTGGCCATAACGGAGGAGCCTAAGTTGATTGTTTGCAAGTAAATTCTGACTCAATTCATTCACAGTGGAAAATATGGCATTATCCTTCTCTCGGGACAATCTCTGCACCATGGCAACCTTCAGCTATGTGCTACCGTGACAAATTTGTGTGCTTCTTGACACCCGAAGGCCAACATGCCATTTTAGCTGTCCCGTCCGTAACCACACACAGGCGGATGTGTCAATGTGTCAGGTATTGCCAGGGATCGGGAAAAAAAAATTTTTTTTTTTTTGTGTTTTGTTTTTTAATGCTTTTAAGGCAAACGGCTCAACAGAGGATCAAAGTTGAATCGAAATTTGCCGTTTTATGTTGTTATTTATCAGCAACGTTTCAAGTAAGAATCGCGACATCCATAGAGGTAAATCCATCCATCCATTATCTGAAAATACCATTTTTTCCTCCAAATTGTTATGACATCAACAAATTAGTTCTGACACATGCCCGCACACACACACTCATGCGCACACATACAGCTTGCCGAACAAGCACAAATGGGATTGCTTTGCCTATATCAAAACGAGGTTGTCCAATTACAAAACCCCACTGACAGAGTACTTGTATCCAAGTATTCAAATATCCCATGCAAATATTTATTTTGCTATATTCCTCCTAAATGGTACAAAGACATGCAAGTCCAAACATTATAATTATAATCCTTCTTATTAGGGAATAAGTTACTGACCAATGAGTTACATCTAAAGGCAAATAAAGGTTTCTATGGCACTAAATGGGTATTTGCTTAGGTGCATTTTTGTCAAATATAAGCAACCATATTCTGATGTAGACCTTTGTCTTGTTTTCTTTTATCCCGGTTGATAAGGCATTCTCAATGAAACGAATGTCAAATTGTCCCACATACACCTTGTTGGCCGCAATAAAAATCCCCGGAAACAACAATTAGCCGCCAAACGGCAAGGTAGATAACACACTCTCAAACAAGAGGTTTACAGCACATGCTACCAGGGGCATTTTCCACTACTTCAAGATCTCTTGCTTGAGGGGAAAAAAACCCGACCTGACATTCATTTCAGTCATGGCTCAGATTGAATGGTCAGACTGTAAACGGCCTGAATGAATGCATAAATCAATTGGTTCTGTAGTGGGCGGTTTCCCCATCCTCCTTACACAGGTTTTGGCAATAGTTGGAAATGAGTCAAAACCCGCATTTGTATTTGAAATCTAACCATTGGCATAAATGACTTAGCCTATGGGGATGGCAATGTTTGTGCTGCATTCAATCTCACACTATTGCTACAATTGAACCAACCACCTATTTTATCTATATCAGCATGCACAACACTTATTACTGACACACACAGACAAAGCATGTTTAAGAACACTACAGGTATGTCCCAAACGAAAAGCTTGTATAGTTGCAGGGAGGCAACGTCTCCGTTTACTGGTCACATTTGGACATCATTAGAGAGGAGGGGGGAAGGGGGGGGGGGAAAAAAAAAAAAAAAAGAAAATAGAAAAAAAATATCCCTGCCAGAACGGACAAGCACCTACAAATGGCCGGCGTATGTGTGTGGTGTTTCTAAGGATGTCGAGTCGGCACACTTTGCTCAAAGTGTCTCGGGCCAACTGATCAGGAAGGAAGGCGCAGCCACTCAGAGAATGCTCTGTTAGAGGACGCTTTCTCTCTCACACAAATTTCCACACACCGAAAAGAGATTGAAAAGCCAGTGGGCAGTGGGCAGAGCTCCGAGCGCTCGGAAACACCATTTGCTAATCAATGCAAAGCACTAAATCGACAACCAGCCGACCATTCCTGTAATTCAGCAGCAACACACATGCATGTAAACATAAGGACATACATTACATCTGCTCCATTTTGCACACTTAGAACCTGAATGTACGAAAGTGCGTGCTTGACTAATTAAGTGCTGTGGGATTAAGGTTAAAAAGGGAATCAAATTTCATGGAACATCCCATCCATGTAAACAAAAACCTAATACTAATCATCCTGCTGAATTCTAATTGGTTCATTAATTTTGCTTGCTGCTTCAAGCACAGATCCTGAGATCACAAACAACGTACCTTTTTAAAAACTCAAGAGAATAATGACAAATGAATTTCATCTCAGCAAACTAGCACCGGCTCCTCTGGACCGGAGTCTGTCAATTGTAAAATGATGTAAGGAAGGGAGAGAGGGAGGATTCGAACAACAGGTCTCGGTCCTCATCACCCATCTGGTCAACTAATGTGTGCAATTGTCCCACTTGACTAGCAGTGGCTACTGTGTAAAGTTATCACGGCCGGCAGACGAAGCAAGTAACGACAAAACCGAAATAAAATACGTTGCCAACAGCTGTAACGGTGCAATACAATCATCTTTAGTATGCATTTAGTATGTTTAGTACCAGAAATGGGATGACAAGAAAAAAACTAAAACAAAACAAAAAAAAAAAACAGCAAGAAGCTCGTATTTGGATTTCTGCTATTCCTGAACTCGGCACTGGGGATGGGCATAATTGTGTGGAATTGATTGCTGATTCAGCAACTCTTGAAGCAAATGAGGCTTAACGCCATGAGCTACTTGATGGAAAACAAGAGGCGCTGTTCATTCAGTCTCAACTAGCGATGACACTAGAACACGACACTAGCTTGCGGCAAGTTACGCGACGCACGGTCACGGGGTATCAGAACATGCAGAGAAATTCTCCCGTCTCGCTAGAATATATTTCAAAATGTATCGATTATTCCACCTTCATTTCTCCCCAGAGTCGATCGTAAAATTTAATTCAAATGCCATCCCTACTCGACAACACATATTGGCCGAAGCAAACATGATCTATTTTTTTCTTTTAAAATATATTGTCGTGGTTCGTGCTAACGAACGAGAAGAATACGAGATGCTCATAATACTTTTGCCACTGAATTCCAACTGAAATGACGAAAGGCATGGGTCGAAAAAGGCATTTGATGAGACGCCGTCAAAGGCAATCCAGTGCATTTGTGTTGACACAGACGGTTTAAAATGCCCAAAACACGCAGAGCCATTCGTTTAGTCTTCAGGTCATCTGTCACAGAGTAAGACCAAAAAGAAAACCAAACACATTCCAGGGAAACAAAAGCCCTTGTGACAGTGATTGTCTATTCAATAAAACAAACAAAAAGGCCAAAAGAAAAACTATTGCTCATAAGTTGCCAAATCATAATAATAATGATAATAATAATAATGGAGGCAGTAAAATAAGCTGAAAATATGCTTCAACTTGACGACTACCACGAGATAGAAGCTATTAAGACGAGTTCAAGAAAATCCTTCAACACTGATGACACGCACACACGCACGCACACGTGCACGAAAAGGCCTAAACGCCACACCAAACTATCGCTTAGGCCACGCTAACTCTGAAATCTTTGAACAAACACTGTTCAAAAGATGGGAACGAAATTGAAATGGCTTGTTCATTTATGTGCTCAGATATACGACGCTCTGATGAGGTGTTGTTGGCAGATATTACTTGTAAAGCCTTCATCTAGGAAATCAACAAGGCCTCGGTCACTTCACTACATCCTACAGTAGTTTTCCCCGACCTACAAAAACAAAAAGAACGTCAGCCCTACGGACCCTGGGCGAAGATGAAGCAGCTGCTAAACGAGTTGACGAGGTATATCAAGATCTATTGTCTCTCTCTGTACAGTACAGTTCATCTCAAATAAATAATTTTATAGCCATAGTAGTGTTGATCAACTTTGGTCATAACATATGCTTAGAAACATTCTAGCCTAACAAACACTTAGTTAGCATCTTGAAAATATCAGCATCGGCATTCGGGCCCAGATGCCGGCGTGGCGCTCCTTTGCAAGGAGGCGTGTTAAATGTATTCAGCAGCGTCACTTAATTTTTTTTCCACAATGCCAAAAAAGTTAGGAGTCGTTTAAAAGTACACCACAGAATCTTTGTGACCCTTTCAGATTGTACTGTCGTACATAAGCATTGCACTTTTCAGCTAATTAGATTTTTTTTTTCCCTTGTGTGGTTCCTTCATAAAAAAAAAAAATTAAAAAAATCAAGGCTAAGGTAGAATTTAAAAAAAAAAGGAAAAAAAAATATCTTCAAAAGAAACTCTGATCATTTTTGGGAAGGCTGAACGCTCCTCTACAAGGTCACCAAAGTGATATGATTTCACGCAACGATATGACGGTGAGACTTGTTCCAGTGCCGTTATGTAGCTGATGCTTTTAAAGGGTTCAAATGACTTCCGCATGGCCAGATTACGTTTGTTTGGACGTCACACTTGATCGGCGTGGCCTTGTAGAGCAACAAACCTCTATGGAGTAAGCACTACTCTGGGGTGGAGGAATGGGGATCTAATTGCATATTAGGTTTGACTGCACCTCAAGAGAAGATCAAAACATTCACGCACACACAAACATACATACATACATACACAGAATAGATATGTAGGCGGTGCTCTCCTGGTCCTCTTGGCCACGTTAAAGGGAGACACCCCCTGGTGGTAGATGACGGTGACAGCAGCATGACCGAGCCCGACGGCGTCACCCCTCACTCGGACAGACAGCCGTCCAGGCCCACCGGAGCGCCGTGGCGGTCTTTGACGTAGCCGTTGTGAAGGCCGTTGCTGGGCAGGGGGGCGCAGGCGGCCGTGATGCCGCAGTGCTTGAGCAAGTTGAGGCCTGGTGACGGGGAGACGCCAGGCGAGGAGCAGGAGCAAGAGGAAGGGTCAAGTTGTGGGAAAGGCTTCATGGTAGAGAGGATCAGAGCCAGGCAGTCAGCCACATCTTTGTTGGGCGCGCACGCCAGAGCAGGGGTGTGGCCTGGTGGATGAGGAAAAAAGTCACATGACAACACTGTCCAATAAAAACCCTACAAAGTAGGGATGGTCAGATATGCCCATTTCCCCCACCCAAAAATTTTAATAGCTCAATTCAGATTTTCACAAATTCTAATCGAGCCAAGAGATGTATTATCAATTCACTGATAAAACACCAATTGTGAATTGTAGCTTGGTAATGTGAAAATGACTGCGCTCATGTCAGTTTCTTAGCAGGAATTAAACTTAATAGTCGCATTATTTTTTTAATGAGTCCCCTGAGGGAGTGTGAAAAGTGGCAAAATACAGGAATCAAATCGCAAAGTTTGCAACAATGACTCTTTTTGTAACTGAGCTTCTCTGTTCACAGCCCTGTTGTCAGTGTATGCAGTGTCGATAAGCGCAGATGAAACATAAAATAATTGGTAAACTGCCAGCACAAGAAGGTTAACCAAGTGTCCTGGAACAGATAGCGTTCAAATTGAACATTGATGAGATGCTCACCTTCCTCATCCACAGCCAGGACAGTTGCTCCTCTGCTCAGCAGCGCCTGCACCACTGTGGCCAGGCCATTACGAGCGGCCAAATGCAGGGGCCTGGAAGAGATCAAATAAAAAAACGTAATCCTTTCCAATTTATTCTCAAAGAGCAAAACAAATGTGAACGATTACAAAGGGATTCTATTGGTCCCTAATAACAATAGCATTCATTCTCACATTTGCAGAGCACTGTTGGTAGCGTTCACAAGAGTGGGACTGTGGATCTCTCCCAGAATCAGCAGAGCGCACATTTCATGAGCCTGAGGGGGCAGCAAACAAAAAGTGCCAAAAAAATCATTACATTCTGAGAAACCATGATTATATGGCCTGAAATGACAAAAATATTTAGGCTTTTTTGTTTTAAATATTGACTGTGAATGTGAATGAGTATAGATTAAAATGAGGACTTGCATTCTTTGGTGGATTAAGACCTTTGATTGGCTATGATATGGAAGCTCTTTAGCAACACTCATATGTTCGCGTGGTCCTTGTTTGTACAAAATAAAAATATATATTCTAAGTAAAGAGTGAGTGTGTACCTTGTTGCAGGCCAGGTGCAGGGCAGTGTTCCTATTCTCATCCAGCAGTGTGAGGTCGGCCTTTGCTCGGTGAAGGAGGATGGCTAAACAAAAACAATGACAAGTTATGACTTAAAGTGAAAGTTAATGAGCAATCAAAAAAAAAAGAAAAAAAACCAGTAGGTTGGTGTGACTCTGAGTGTGTCTTTTTTTTTTATTATTATTAAATCTTCACTGAAAACCTTAACAGGAACACTAAAAATGATGATCAAATTCAACAGGGGATCAAATAATTGGGAGTAGTTTCCCTCGCTGTGACATTTAAGTCCGTAAAGCCTGCCGGACACATCAAGACCATTTTGGTTGGCATTAAATCCCTCAGCAGACTTACCCACGGTGCCACTGTGTCCCTTATCGGCAGCCACCATAAGAGCAGAACGTCCATTGCTATCCACCGCATTGATCTCAGTTCCATGGCGAAGCACCAGCTGGAGTCCTGCAACGTCCTCGGCAAAAGCAGCAGCATGCAGCGGGGTCCTGCGGGTGCACACAGCAATATGTGGCCTTTAATGTTGCTCATTCATGTTATATGACAATCTCAAGCAGGAAAAATAGGCCAAAAGCTAGGATCCATTGGTTGTGAGGTCTCACCTTCCTTTGGCATCTCTGGTGTTTATCATTTGGACCCCGGCACATTCAAGGAGCCGTTCTGCAGCACCGCTGTGGCCATTCATCCTGTTGACAAAGCGCATTGCTGTCAAGTGTTCATCTAAATTGATGCGTTTTTTTGTTTCTGGAGTTACAGTTGGTGGAAAACAGAATGTGAACCCTGGGGATTTTCTCAAAATCTCTGCTTAAATAGATTACCACACAAGTTTTTTTTTTTTTTTTATAGAGCTTAACGCAACATTCAAGGACAGGCCTCCTTTGGCAATAATAACCTAAACCTAACAAATGTTCCCTGTAGATGCAAATCAGATGTGCAAAACTATCAGGCGGATTTAGAACCATTCCTCTTTACAAAAATCTTCACAGATTCTTAGGCTGTCTAGTGTAAATAGCTCCCTTGAGGGCATGCCACAGCATGTCAATCGGGTTGAAATCAGGACGTAACGTAACGCTCAGTCAGAGCACATTTTTCTTCATTCTTCATCCAACTGCTCGTTAACAAACGTTAAGCATGCAGCAACTTTTTTTCAGCAACACTAAAACCGACCGCTTTTCACACAGACAAGTGAATACTCACAGAGCACAGTGCAGTGGAGTGAAAGGGTTTCCCTCTCCATGGATAAATGTTTTGAATTCAAGTAAAACCTCCAAACAGTCTTCATGCCCTAAAAATTGGGACATAAAAAATGATGTAATACAATATTGAATTGTGGTCGATTAATGTCAAGTGGCTTGAAGTCAAACCTTTGTACGCAGCCCAGTGCAGCGGGGTGTATTGTTTGTTGTCCAGCAGTTTGTCTTGCGGCTCCATAGCTGCTGTAGCAGCTTGCACCAGATTGGCCAAGATCTCGGCGTGGCCCCTGGAGGCGGCGTAGTGCAGCGGCGTCCGACCCAGGGAGTCCCGACACAGCGCTGAGGCTTTGTGCTCCAGCAGTGCTGCTACACACTCATTGTGGCCCAGCAACGCCTAAAACACACACACCATCCCCAAGGGTTAGGCCTTCAACCAAAACCAATTGGGTACAGTGGCACCAATAAAGTCCAATAGCCATGAGGTCAATTTTGATCCAAAAGCGATCATTGAGCCTTGTTTCGAGGTGCCACAAATTCTGTGCTCTAGTATCTCTTATCTATCAATGAAAAAGCAGATAGTCCTGGCCACACTGGCAAAATTGCACCAGTTGTTTGCAGACGACTTCACAAAGAACAACCAATTCTGCTCCCGTCTCAATCGACAGCAAAATAAAGCTGTATTTGCTCAAGTATGCTTTATGACTTTAGTTCTGACGTAGATGTTCCATTGGCAAGTGCCAGCTTTCAATGAATATACTATATGACAAATAAGTATCTAAAACAAAGAACATTTGGTAATTTGGTATCTGCAGAACTAATCATTCACTATGTGAGGCTTTGATTTAAAAATATGCACATGTAACACTTCAGCAAAATGAATTTACAGTAAATACACAATTTTAGTGAGTCCAAGAGAAAACAAAAAGTTGGTACTTATAGTTACCCCTCTGTGCAATGCTGTGCTGCCTCTCTTATCCTTGGCATCTGGCGCTGCCTCCTTCGCCAACAGGAAGCGAACGCAGTCAGTGTAACCCCCGAGAACGGCGAGCATGAGAGGAGTCCTGCAGTGCACCACGAGTAAAGCAAAGGGAGGATGGTTCATTGAGGACAAGGAAGCGTGACGCTTTTATTAGGAAGGACTCACAGAAGCACTTACTGGCCAAACTTGTCCGCAACGTTGGTGAGGTCACCCTCCTCCCCACATTCGATCATCTTGTGCAGGCAATCGGAATGACCATGCGCAGCTGGAGAGATACAAACATCAAATTTTACAAACAAGAGCTCAAAAGCAATGGCTAACACAGCACCTGGCAAAAAAATATGGAATCACAAAGAAGGCAATTTAAAATTTGGGAGAGAAAAAAGGACAAATGTTAATCAAAATAATTTGTGGATCGAAGTAAGCAGCAGACTCCACATAGTATATTCATCTATTACAGGAAGTGGCTAATTTTTCACTTGTTGAGTGAAAATGACAGAGGCATCACAGTTGTTCAGCCAATTATGGCTCACTGGTTTTAAACGTTTGGTGATCTCATTTTCATTTTCAGCCAACAGCAAACAGCCAAATATTTGCCATAGAGATGGAAATAAAAAAAAGTGTTGGCTTTTTTGCTGCTTTTAATTCATATTTCACAAGGACTATATTACGGAGGCTGTTTATGTCCAACAGTGACAATCTGGCTGACATTCTGAGAGACTGATATGCAATATAACGCAGCGAACTCTCATACCTGCAACATGAATCGGGGTCCAAATGAGGCGGTTGTCGTTAAGGAGACATGAGGCTCCCTGGGCCAAGAGCACCTCCACGCAGTGGGCGTAGCCTTTCTGGGCAGCCAGGTAGAGCACAGAGCGCCCAGCAGCATCTTGCATATCCACATAGGCAGCCGTCTCAGTCAGCACACGCAGCGCCTGCCAATGACCCCTGTCAGCCTACACATGAGGGAGGGACAAGGAAAGGGCCTTTTTTTTATTCTAGTTCAGACGCCATGAGCCCAAGTGGGGGGAATGTTGAAAAATACTCACAGCGAGATGCAGGGGACTGACGGGAATACTGCTTTCTATGTCTCCAAGTGCATTAAAGGACATCTCCAGGAGCTAAAACAGACATAGACATATACTGTATGAACTCAAAATTCAAAAACAATAGTAGAGATTCTAATTGACCTTTAAGTCATTTGGATTTTTTGAACTGAATTTTTTTCCTCCCAAATGTTGGTCCAATTTGATGCAGCTCTTTTGACACGTAAGAAAAAGGTGCACTTACCAGCTCCAGGTTCTGTGTGTTGCCATGATAAGCTGCATAGTGAACAGCGCTGTAACCCTTAGCGTTGACCATCGAGGGATCGGCGCCATTATCCAGAAGATGCTCCAAGCAACTGTTTGTACGGAGGAAAGACACACGGATCCTTCAGTCATGGTGTGACTGACAAAAGGCCAATGTAGTGGAGCAGAAATAAGTAGTAAAAACTCACAAGTATGACTCCTTCACCTCTTCTTCATCATGCTGATGGTTCCCATAAAAATGTCCATCACCTCTGAAGAGAACAATTTGACAAATATTTGTTTCTTAAGTTCTTTGCTGTCACCTCTCCCTGGTTTCTCACCTGCTGAAGGCTTGCGAGGCTGCAGAGTAGTGCAGGGGGGTGCAGCCCGTTTGGTCAGGCTCGTTGATCTCGGCACCAGCGCTCACCAGGGTCACGGTGCACTGGTACCTTCCATTAGCAGCCGCATAGTGTAATGGTGTCCTGGTAGTGAGAAAGCAAAAAATGGGTCATGTAGTCCTATTTGACAGATACAGGACAACACAGTTGAATAGGAATATTGTCAACATCTAACTGAGTTCAGTGCAAATGCTCACCTTCCCATTAAGTCCCTCCTGTTCAAGTCTGTGCCACTACTTAAGAGCAAATTCAAACATTCAACATTTCTGCAAAGAAACACAACAATGGATAACAAGTTAGTTTGCTTTCACACAAAAAAAGGGGGGGGGGCCTGGAATAACAAACATGGGCAGACGTGGGGAAAACATTAATCCAGTTGATGACAGATTGAAGTCCAATTCACGTTTGGCACTAAAAATAGTGGCAGTGAAGAATGACGTGAATATCACCACATCCTCAGTCTCCGGTCATTACTTCAAGCTGTTCATTCATAATTGTTCATTCCAAGTATTTTCAACAATGCATCACTTTTATTACCAGTAGCGAAGTAGTGAGCTCACTAGCTTAATGGTAACATAATAGAAAACACTATGGACAGGCAAGACAGAATTAGCATCATCACTACTGTGATTTAAAACCAGTAAGCAATTGTTGTAAAACATACAAATAAAACATACACCAATACTAAGAGGCATAGAGTCTCAGCTCTGTGGAAAAAAAACTTCTGGACATTTTACTTCCTGACATCAGTATGGGACTTTTATGTGAACCGTTTTTTTTTTTTGTTTTTTTAATCAAGTGCAGCTTAGCAGTATTTACCGATCAATGTACTGCAGTTAAGTTTGCATAAAAAGCGTAACCTTTTGAAGTTACAATTTTATGGGTCAATAAAAATTCCACGTATTCAGAAAGGTTGTAAATGCATTGTCACAGGTCGTAAAGGATGGCAGAGGTCAGACCATCTGTTTCATGGCAGGATGTGTTTGTTTGCAGGGGCGCAGATCAAAGAAGGTGAACTATTTGCACCTCATGCATACAAAATGTGATAACGCCACCAGGGGGCTTGCTCATCCACCCATCTCATGAAGACAGTAAAATCAACATAAAAGAAGAGAAAAATAAGATCTGCAGCCTTCTCCAGGAGCTGAACCTGCTGTTAGACTCCACTTTTGTGATCATTAGTTTTGAGCTCTTGCTAAATCTTGGTTATAATAATAGAACTGTGATGTAATAATTAATAAATCAAAGACAGTGAATATGATATTTCAGCATGTGGCAAATTCATTATGAGACCACATGGGAGCACACGTTGGCCCTTTTGCTTTGAATAAGTGACCGTTTATTTATGTGCCAACAACACTTTCTTACCCTCCAGAGGCAGCAGCGTGTAGACAGGTCCTCCCAAAGTTGTCAGGGGTGTTAATGTCAAACCCTGCCGACAGCACGTGCTCCTTACTCATGGAGGAGACGATGCTGTACAGCTGACCTGTGCAGAAGGACGGGTTCGTGAGTCAATTCCAAACACACGCCACCCTCGTGGCATGCGATATTTTCCATCACAAACCTGAGGAGAGTAACTTGCGACAACAGTCTGAAAACCCGTAAAGCACAGCTAAGTGCAAGGGGAACATTCCATGGATCCCACGTCTGAAAAAGCACACAAGGACAGAAAAAACAGAACAACTTTTAAACACAATTCTCTAACTGTTCTCTAACAATCTCTTATCGTTTGACTAAATTAAGTCACTGAACTAGTTCACAGCATTGGACAGCTACTTCATGTTTTATGTGATGGTGTCGTTGCTACCTGGCCGTGTCTGCTCCGTTGGTCATTAGAGTGCTGATCAGCAGTTCATGGCCGAACTTAGCAGCGACATGGAGAGGAGTATTGCCATATCTATCCACACAATCGATTTCGCCACCTGAAATGACAAAAGGAGTTGCACGCCAATTTGGTTGAGGAACCCATGACACAGTGTGCACAATAAGGGGGTTACCCCGTTACTTTAGTAATCATTGCTTTCAATAAGAAGTGTATTTTTATACATACACAAGATGTGAATCTTTGACAGTAAACAATTTAGTGCTGACTCAAATGAAGACTTTTCTGCCTTTGCATGATTGATATTTGGTGTCCTATTCATGTTTTACGCAAACCGTACCTCAAAAATGATTGTTTTGTTTGTTACAGATAGAAAAAAATACAGGACCAATTTTTTGATGTGCGTGAGAACTGTCTTCTCTCTGTTCCCCAAATGAATGGCAGAGTGGTAGTTACCGTTCTGGATGAGGATCTGAGAGCGTGTGAAGCGTCCATGAATGGCTGCCATGTGCAGGGGGCTCTTCCCTTCTTTGCTCTGTTGTAGAGAACAACGGCATGTTGAGTTCAGAAATCAATCTCAATTCATGAGCTGCTGGGAATGAGCCAGGAAAAAAAAGGCACCCTGTTGAAGAATCTTCCCGAAAGAATCGTTATTATTTATCTCTTTTGTGTTTTGACAGAAGGTCAGAAACCTTTCATTAAGACTGGTAGTAACAGTGTTATATAGTGGAACGTTGCATAATGTGTCTCAAACAACACTAACTTACTTGCTGGTTGACATCTGCCCCGTTGTTGACCAGCAACTCCAGACAGAGGGCGCCGTTGGTGGAGACAGCAGCCAGGTGCAGCGGCGTGTAGCCACACCTGTTGGGCTGGTTGACGTTGGCCCCGTGGTTGACCAGCTCGGTGGCCACGGCCTCCTGTCCCATGTAGCACGCCATGTGGAGCGCCGTGTTTCCGAATCCGTTGGGCTCGTCAATCTGACAAGGAAGGAAATTTTCAAAATTTAAAGAGTCAAATTGATATGAACGTACGCACACGGGAACCACAGTCTCTTACCTCTGTCCCCATCCTCAGCAGGTATTTTACAATTTCGATGTGGCCACTCGCGGCTGCAGCATGGAGCGGCGTGTAGCCCTGCTTGTCCTTGCTGCTCTTGTCAGCGCCACGTGACACCAGCAGCTTCACAACCTCCGCATGGCCTGCACCACGTCACATGAATGTCAAGAGCAATCAGTGAAGCGAGGCACACAACTATTGATAATCTGGCCTGCTATTCCACTCAAAGTCCAACCATCATTTGCCAGCAATTAAAAAAATGTCTTTAAAAGTTAGTCGAGACTCTCCCAAATCGGCTCAGAAAACCGTTGTAAATGTTAATTACTGACTATCACAAATCCTTGTGTGTAGTCAATAGTTCGGCTGATCCGATCATTACGTGACAGCCAGTTAGGAAGCTCGTTTAAGCTTTGGGCTGTTGCCAGACATTAAATGAGTGTAAAAATAAGTCAGGAACGGCAATCAAGTGAGCAGATAACAGTTAGCCTAGCTTCTTCTACTACTAAGTTAGAGGTGCATAGAGGAAAGAAATTCGGTGTTAGAAGGAATAAGGGGGGCACTTTTCCGTTGTGAAAAATGTTTTTTTTTTTGTAGGTTCACTATTGATCGAGGCAAAATTCCTACAGGGAAAACCCCTTGTTTTGTTTTCTGTACAGTGAAAGACTGACGATGCCTGACAAACAAATGAAACACAGGCGACTTGGCTCACAGTATCAGCACAAAATTTAAGATGGTTGTAAGTTACCCAAGTAAGCAGCGGAGTGGATGGGCTGTCGCTCCTTCTTATCAATGGCACTCAGGTTGGCTCCCTTATTCAGCAGCAGCTTCACCATCTAGCAGAGATTCCCCGGTCATTTCTCGGAGCATTGCTTGTGACGAGCTCTCAGAATGCGCGCCTCACCTCCTGAAAGCCGCTCTGAGCGGCATGATGCAGTGCAGTTCTGCCGGTGCGATCCGCCATGTTCAGGTTGGTCAGCTGGCCCAGCAAGGCCTCAGCGCAGCGCGTGGCCCGGTTGGCGGCCGCCACATGCAGCGCCGTCTGCCATAACTTGTCTCGGGCATTGGCCTCTGCACCGCGCCTCAGCAGCAAACCCACGGCCCTCTGTAGACACCAAAGGAACTCTGTGCTGTATTTCCGCGAATTGACAGTTTTCCTTGTCTATTTCCTCCTACCTGAACGTGCAGCATTTAGCGAGTGTTCTTGCTGCCATTATTATTAGAGTACCATAATGCAGCTATTGTATTCATTGCACATTTGTAATACACATATTGAAAGCAAAATGAAGCTTGTTGCTTACTTCATTCCTGGAAGCCGCAGCCCTGTGCAAGGGGGTGAGCCATATATGATCTTTAGCGTTCACATTGGCACCTGAGAAGACAAAGATCAATTATATTGAGGCTAAACAATGATTCAATATTCAAACGTTACTTCAAACACGGTTGCACAATTTAAAAAATAAATAAATTCTGATGGCCACAGACTCTGGGGAAGATTTTATTCACTGTGGCTACACTGTTTGCATGTTGTCCTGATGCTTGGTTGGGTATTTCCTCTCGTACGCCAAAAACATGCCATGTTAGGTTTGTTGAAGACTTTGTGAATGGATGTTTGTTGACATGTAAAACCTCAAAGATACACTACAATTTTTCAGATAAGTCCCTTTTTTCTTACTGATTTGGCTGGTTCTGCAACTTACACTCGTTGGTAGACTCCAAGTACATTCAAGGACCAGAGACAAAGCAGGATATCTCAAAACTACATTCAAAAAAATTCAATGCACCAAACTGCAACGACTAGCACTTAAGCAGAATGCAGAGGGTACGTGAAAGCATTTAGTAATTTATTTGATGCACCAAAATCAGAACAGCCGCTTGTCAACTCAACTTCCAGGGAAAGCTCTTATGAGAAACTGGCCATGGGTTTAGTCTGGAGGGGCGGTAAGGGGCTAGCCCCCGGTCGTTTTCGTAGATCGGGCGGGGCTGCAGTTCAGAGAGAAGGAATGAACAGAAATTCTCAGAGATGAGTGGTGTTTTTGGTTTAGCATTTGAAACTGCCTCAAGGCTAAAGCTGATTTCGCATGAGATGGCTCTTTTAATTTGCTTGCACCCAAAATCCCTATTCGCTCATTATGCTGACTTTATCTGCATTACATTCGTCACAATAACACACCAGAAGTATTTGCCAACTGCTATAAAACAGTAGAATAAATAAGAGGTAGAAATAGGAGGCATGGACTATCGCTGGTGACAATCAAGCACCAAAAGTAGATGCCAACCACCAAAGTAGAAGAAGAAATGGTAGAAGAATAAAAGCTCATTGACAAAAACGTCATGGCAATGAGTGTGTGATGCATCTGCTGTGGCTGCTAGTATGCAGTGTCCCCTGCAAAAGGGATTTATGATTTACCGTAGCAAAAGGTGTAACAACTGATGAGCATTCTACCTTCGAGATTCTAGTTACAGTAAATTCGAAAATCCACTCTGACGCCCACACACCAGAGCAAACTAAATATATGTGGTCACTAAGTGGATTTTCACCCATGGCGGGGAGGTTTCAAACATATTCCCCTCCCTATACTATATAGGGGATTGACTGTATTAATGAAGTACAACAAGGCAAGCATCTGACCTGATTCAATGAGGAGGTCCATGATATGAACATCACCCATGCATGCAGCAGCATGAAGAGGCGTACGCCGCTCTTGGTCCTGTTCAATTCGAGACAGGAAAAAAAACCAAGTTCAATACCCTTTGTGAGAATCATGTGTTGAATGACAATATCTGCAGCTGTTCACACATACCAGTGCATTGACATCCTCCTTTTTGTGCAATAATAGTTGGACTTCTTCAGCATTACGATTGAAGATGGCCTGGACCAGAGGAGGCTGAAACAGAAAACGCAACACATTTACTGGGATGAAGGTGGGGCGGGATGGTTAAGGTTACCTTCAGCCCTATTTGCATGACATCATTTAGTCTTATTTACAGTAGATCTTATCTGATTCATTTACTAGTCTATATTCTTGAGATACACATTTGGAGTTACACCCCAAGTTCGCTGTATCTGCACCATACGATTTTCTATCGAATCGCTAACGGTGCATTGAACCGCTTCCCATCCAACACGGATAATTCGATTGTCGATGCATTAATTTGCCTTTGCTTTGTATGCGCCATTAAATTCTAAGCGAACCTTCATAAGGTATCGCAGCTAATTAGGATGGAAGCGAATCCCAGCAAATAGACGAATCCCCCATAGAGGCCTACACTACAGTCCGCCTGAGCTTTTTGCTCGGCAAGTCGAGCGGATTCTGTTAGCCGTGAGCTAATGAGCAGGAACGCAAACATTACGGCAGGAATTAACAAACACAGATAATAAAAATGATTTATCGCCATGATGCGTATAATCCCACCATCAACCTAAATGAAAGGTTGGGACGTTTGTACACAGGATTACAAATAAATCGGTCTATTGGGTGAGCGCCGTGATGCGCAGATGAGCTTCTCAGCAAATAGACGGCGCCCCTCGTCGGCGTACCTGGTCTGCAATGTTTAGTACTCCCATCTCCCAAACTCAGCCGGGACGGAGCTCCTTCATGGGGCTGAAACTTGGAGGTATATTGCAGCGTGCTGCTGTTTCCACCCCTTAAACAACATCCATCGCACGCAGGAGAACACGAACGCGACTCCCTCCCGACCTGATACTGTTGTTGTCTGCATCTGATGTCGGCTTGGACGATGCTGCTTGCCAGCCACTGCGCAGCTTCGCACTGGTCCGCCTACAGGCTCGGCGGGCGCTTGACACTTCGGTTGGTCAAATGGCGACATCGTGTGGCCAAAGCATGTACAGTAGAGGCCGGGTGACAGGCAGCTGCAGATCGTCTCAGAAGGCCGGAGCAGGAGCGGATGGATGCGTTCGGATTTTTCGTGATTTTCCTGCAATTTTCATCTTATTTGTGAGTCATGAACCTCCCCGCACGTCACTGCATATTATACATGTCCAGTGCATGATGTAAATGGCATCGTTACACTCAAATCACACACAAAAAAAATTCAGTCTGGAAACAAAATGTTTATTTTTTTTTTTTTTAATTCGAGCAAATTACTAAAATTGGAACAATATTCAGGAGGAGTTATCAAAAACCTATAATCTCATCATTCCCGTTGAATACTGTAGAAAATAGTATGTACTGCTGCGGAATCACCAATTTATATATAAAAAAAACATCTGCATAGTCGAAGTAAAGACCAACAGAATCCCACAGGAATTGTCCTTGGCTTTTTGACAAGGCAGCATACTTGCAATATGGCCCTTTTTTGTGCATGTATATTTCAACATTTTTTGCTTCTCGAAGTAATCAATCTTTGTGTTGCTACATCAATCGAGCGTACCTTTGAATGACGACCATCCTGCTCATGCTCCAACAGAATGACTGCCAACATAATCAACATGTAAACATGTACGGCTGGTGGATCAGTACAGATGTTTGTTTTTTTTCTTGTCTCCCAAAACAACCAATAAAGGTTTCACAGACACTGGATACATGCGTAAATAATCGTACGTGGAACGCAAAAATGTTTTCATAGTAAGCATATCATCAGATGTAATATAATTCAGAAAAGTTCAGCAAAGATAATAGATTATGAATGAAGGAGCATTGGATGGCTACAGTGAAAAGAAAAATCGAATAAAATTACAAAAGAGATGCTATGTCATAAGAATAGTCGTAATATTATGAGAAGAAAATTGTAATATGAGCAATAAAGTTGCAGTATTACAAGAAAATATATGACTCGTATGTTAAGACCATTACTTCAAGATTGACTTTTCTCATGACATTGTGAATGCATTCCAATATTAAAATTTATTTTGTTAACAAAATCATTCTTGCGGCTACCAGTTTGTCTTTGTTCTTTTGAAATTAATGATTTCTTTTCCGTGTGGCCCAGATTTGCCGCTATAATGTTATTTTTTTAAATGAAATAAATTATAAAGATATATATGTATGCTGTATTTACAAATTATAAACAGTCATAATATTTACATTTAATTAAGAAACCAAATAATTTGCCATGCATGACGTGTTTGGGAGAGTTACCGACAAGCTAATCGGAGGCACAAACACATGATCATGAGGGTCATTAGTTACAGTGTATGGTTGTGCTAGAAAAGCACACAAAATGGAAGGGGGAGGTCTCAAAAATAGGGAAATGTGAATGAATATTCTTCTGTTTTTGATTCAAATGCTAGAAGTTGGTACATTTTAATCATGTGAAAAGAGTCAGTTTCGTACCTTTGCACAGTGGACGAGAGTAGAAAAATGTAATTGGCACAAATGTTTTTGCTGCAAAATTCTGCTCCTCTCCATCCTGAGATGAACTTTTATCAGTAGCCATTTGTTTGAACTAATTTGAGACAGACTTTGCCTCCAGTCGCAGGGTGTCAGCCACACCCGTAAATAAATTGTTTAAGAAAGCAATCTTTTTTTTTTTTGCAACTGAACTCATCCCGCTGATGGCGGTCTGTTGATCAGAATTAAAAATGGAAGACGACAAGCCAGTGTTCAACAGGGATTTGAGGAAAACAATCTCAGTGCCACTTTGCAATGTTTATTTTGTGTCAACATCGCCAGCTTGAGAAAAGAGGCCAAGCATCCGGGGTGATGCAAAAAACCGGGTGTATGAGCAAAGAGCACGAATGGATCCCTCCTTGTGGAACACTGTGGTCTGCGAGGCAGTCACTTTGGACAAGACCTGAAGTTGCTGCTGATTGGACTGAAATGTTGCTGCCATTGAGGCCGGTTTGATGTTTTTCACGTGCACGCTGCCTCACAAGTTCTCTCCGGGCTGGTACTGAGGCTCAGTGGAGGTGAAATAATCCTCCAGGAAGCCCTGCAGGTACTCAAAGGTGGGTCTCTCCTCGGGCTCTTTCCTCCAGCATGTCAGCATCAGCTCATGCATAGATTCCGGGCACTCTGCTGGACACGGCATCCTGTAACCGCGCTCCACCTGGTCCAGAACCTCCCGGTTCACCATACCTGGAAGAGGGCGAGGTAAATTTTGGCACCTTTTCGAACACATGACAGGAGAGAAATGTTTTGCTGGCTCAGTCTTCTCTTTCAAATGCTTTAAGCTGTGTTGGGCTTTTTTTCCAACATAACTCAGTGGTACCACTGTTAAGACGAGCAAATTGAAAAAAACACGACCTAAATAAAGATGTCTTGCCTGGATATGGGACTCTTCCTTTGGTGGCCAGTTCGGTCAGCAGGATCCCGAATGACCAAACGTCAGATTTAATGGTGAAGCGACCGTAGTGAGCCGCCTCGGGAGCCGTCCACTTGATGGGGAACTTGGCTCCTGCGCAACAAGTTCACACAGCCATGGCTCACATGAATAAATGAATGCCAGTATCCCCACTGTGGAGATTCAAGATGGAGGTCGAATCCTTGCTGACCTTGTCTGGCTGTGTATTCGTTATCCTCGATGAGGCGAGCCAGGCCAAAATCAGCCACTTTACAAACCAGGTTATCTCCCACTAGGATGTTGGCAGCTCTCAGGTCTCTGTGCACGTAGTTCATCCTCTCCACATAAGCCATCCCGGAAGCAATCTGACCAAGAAGAAGAACCAGATACCAAATCAGAACAGTCTTCCTACAAATGTACGGTTGTAGATGACCACTTGGTATCTCGTCATGCATTCTCTAATTGTGTACGATTTGTTATCCGTCACTTGGCACATGACCATTACATTGTCTGTCCTTTGAATGATGTTGCAAAAATGACATAAAAAGGCAAATGAAAACTATTTGTGGCTGACATACACTTACATTCATTTACACAATAAAACTGACAAAGGACAGACAAAAAAGGATACGGCTAAATTATTTCCACTGACCTGTGATGCCATGTCAACCAGCTGAGGGAGTCGGAGCATCTTGCCCATTTCACCTTTGAGGAAATCCAGTAAGCTACCTGTAGACAGGTACACGGAAAGTGACATAGCATTACAACACTGGTTAAGGTTCCTTTGTAGTACACAAGTTAGCATTTTGGCAACAGTCATTTAAAATGTTGAATCTGAAGAATAAAATGTTTCTACAAGACAAGCCCAAACCTCAATAAATCTTATATAAATGTCAGTTACAGACAAGGCAGGAGGCCCATTACTTTTTTGTTGTTGCAGGAACTAAACAGATCAGACGAAGGCAGAAAACTAACTGTGTTATTGTGAAGCATGACGAGACATTGCATAACTAATCAACCAACATCCATGCGAACCTTTTCCCATGTATTCGGTGACGATGTAGATGGGCTCCTCTGACACCACGGCGTAAAGCTGGACTAGCTTCTCGTGCCTCAGTTTCTTCATGACCTGGGCCTCCTGCAGGAAGGCCTCCGGGGACATAGTGCCAGGTTTCAGAGTCTTGATTGCCACTCGGGTTGTACCGTTCCATGTTCCTGATAGAGGACAAGTTCAAGCAGCCAACTCGTAAAAAGAAATAGGACTGTGCCCACCGTGTCAAGTCGTTCATTACGTTACCAGATTTTTTTCAAAGTCTTTGGTTCTATGATAAAATCGGGCTGGATGAAAAGCCATGCTTACCCATCCAAACCTCTCCAAAGCAGCCCTGTCCAAGCTTGAGGTCTAGACGAAGAGACTCTCTGGGGATCTCCCAGGCATCTTTGGATAAGCCCTGAGTTTGGGGCTTCAGCACTGGGCAAATGTCTGTCAGACTGTGGCAAAGCCCATCAGCGTGCTCTGAAGACACAAGAGACAACAGTGTCAGTGATGGCACACTGGTAAATACGCAGGCATCACAGGAAGTGACACCAGAATGTCATTAAAATTGATAATGAAGATGGGTTGAACATTTTCACTATATCTACCAATGTAATATTATAAGTCATGAGGATTCAATAATGCTAATTGACTTACTGCGATAGTGATTGACAAGCTGCTGCAGAGTGCTAAACTGCGTGCGGGATGTGATGTAAAAGCCGCCACTGTCCAACTTCCTGATCTTGTAGTGTTTCACATTCAGCCCCTTGGTGTTGTCGTAGTCCAGCACAGATAAACAATAGGCACCTGTGCAGAGAAACACGGCACAACAAATATCAAGACTAATAACATTTACAAACACCTCCGCTCGTTTGAGTAAAAACAGCTAAATGAAGCAACGTGATGCTGTTGCACCATGTGATACTATGTGACAGGCAGTCATAAAGTATTAAAGCCTTTTCTTGTCAGCCATTTTGGAAATGACATCACTGGTTGCTGCTGTTGCGGCTTTTTTATGTGGGCTTTGTACTTCAGAAATTATTGTAGATGTGGTATGGGAGGCATTGGCAAAGCTAGGGGAGGGGGGCACTGGCCTCCCCTCCTGAATTATGCTTGGACCCCGTCAGGTGCCAGTCCATATAATTAACGTTGGGAATTTTCAGATTTTTATGGGAATTTTTTTCAACATTTCCACATATCCCCCGGAACATATAGGAATCTTCATCAGCGTTTTTTTGAAGATTTTTTTTTTTAAGGTTTGTGAGAAAAAAAAGGCTTTGTTTTGCGGAAACCCTGGGATATTCTTCGGTACCCCCCAAAGAAATAATCCTAGAGAGAGATAGAGACCAATAGAAAGACAAATAGAAAGAAATTGAGAGAGCCATAGTGTGCGTCCACCGTGACTATCACATGCAATGCGGTGTTTATACCACTAGAGGGCAATCTCAATCAAGTGAAATGTCTGATGACAGTCCACCCCCCCAGCCCCTGGTAATGCCCCCCACCTTCTTCACATGTATAAAGTGGGCGATAATGGCCCGTGGTTAAACAGGACTCATCTCCACACTGACCTAATTCTGTCTGGCTTACCCAGCCAGCCAGCCAGGACCTCCACATTGCTCCTTCTCACAGTCATTTTTCCCCTCTGACTTCCCTAAACTGTCCCTGTTTCTCATTTGAAGCAGGGCCTAATCACCAGAAATAGGACACACACATACATAAACAGCTGAACCCGAAGGGAGAATGCGGCCTATCGGAAGCATCTTTTTCAACATGCCCTACAGGCATCTCATCGGACCTTATCCCATCTGCCCAAGTTAGGCCCGCACAGCTGAGGGGAAAAAAAGCTTTATCACGCTTCTTGTTCAAACATGTCTGGAGAGACGTTTCATGGAATTTAAGCGGATCCGCATAAACTTGAAAAGATCAAAAATAATGCGGCTATATAAAGAGCTACAACAATTCAATGGTTGGTGTTTTGTTTTTTGTCCTTACAACTTCAAATTATGGTTTAAATTCTAATTAATCTAACCATTTCCTTATAATGCCTGTTCTCAATAAATTTGCAGGGTGAGCGCAGCCCCCTGATGCTCGGTTGGCCAATGCAAGTATTATATTCACTGTAGCTTTGCATTAACATGGTGACCAGTTTAGAGCTGCCAAAATCGGAACGGGTTGTTTAAAGACACATTTGGAGAAATAGGCAGCCCCCCCTCCCAAAAAACAAATACTGGTTGGGTGAATTCACACTTCAATGGTTGGGTAGGCAGTTTGGATATAAAAGCAATTACAAACATTTTCTGGACCTGCTGTCAACAACAACAAAAAAAGGTTATGGGAGAGGTGTCACTTTACTTCCTGACCATCGCTGAGAAAGGCATGAAATCCTATCCAATTCTTGACTGTTGGCCAATACATGTGTGAAGCGGGTTCACTCCTACACTACAGTGTCACGTTTTAAATTACCCACGAGGCGTACATTTTTGGGTGGTGGGCAAACTATGACAGACATCAAGACACACAGCGTTTAGCTCACCACTTCCTGAAAATTGCAATCTGTACGAGTGTTGATATTAAAGCTATTAAGTTTCAAATACAATCTATAAATGTCTGTACAGTTAAGCATCCTAACAGACTGTGTTTGACCTTAGCTTCTACTGTATTAAAGGTTTAGTTTGTACTGTGAGTTACATTCCTCCAGTTCCAATTGCACATATTGCAAACTCACCTTTGGTGGTTTCGCTTTCTCTCACCAGGAATGTTCCTCTTCTATTCTCCAAACTGAGCAGCAGTCTCTCCGAGTCACGGCGGGTTATCTTGCCAAAATACCACCTGGTTTGGTCGAAGAGGGAAAAAACAAAAAGCACAGGAAGAGAGTTGGTTGGTGAAGGCCGAGTGAGTTGGTGTTAAAGATAAGAAGAAGGCAACATGCATGCACACACAATGCCATGACAAGAGCCGCTTACCTGGACTCTGCAGTCAGTGAGAGATGACTGCAGAAGAAGGAAGGCAAAAGGTGAGACAAGGAGACGTTTAAGAAGGTTAGTTAAGCATATCAACACTGATCATTCCCTCTTGGTGAGAACGAAAGGAGGAAGGAAACATATTGTACAGACAAATGAATGGGGACACATCCCACAGATAGAAAGTAAAAGTTAAAGAAAAAGTTATTCTCTTTTTGAAATCCCCCCCCCCCCCCTTTAGGGGTGCTGCATTAGTAGGTGGAGTCTCAGTACCTTATTATTGCAGTTGCAAAAAGAAATAGTGCAAGTATGGAGGATATGATTACTCAATCATAGATTACAAAAAAGGTTCTTAGGTTCGTGTTCTGAGCTTGTCATAATTGACTAATTAGTTTGACTTTTGATGATGTGACTCCAGTCATGTGGTCCAAGTCTAAGGACCATCCTTCATAATAAGCAAAGCTAGTCAGTAGCCAGGCTTGTCAACGTCTTTCCATTTAGTAATTTATTATTAACAAAGATGCCTTAGTGCTGATGAGAACCAGGTTGACATGCAGGAAATAGAAAAGTGAATCTGAAACCAAGAGAAAAATGCTATACTCTTCTGCTTGAATGGAGTCGGACGGAGCAACGTAATTGCTGGGAATATATCCGCTCTCTCCGGTGGCCAGGGAGCGTGCCAGCCACCAGTCACCCTCTCTGAAATGACAACACAAGTGACATGAGGTACAAAAGCACACACAACTTGGACAGTGGGAATATTTGGGATGGTCAAATGGAAATTATTGCGCACTAGCAGGGATGGGCATGGTAAACACAGTAGATCTTTGATCAGTATTCTGTCAGTGTGGAAATGTATCAATCTACTTCTTTTGAATCAACAGGTTTATGTTGCTGGGTCATAACATGCAGAAGTAATTGAGGTGTATTGTACTGGAATACCAATAACCAATTTTCTAGACATAGTTCTAGAAATAGTTGAAGGAAAACAATATGCTTTTAAACATTGTTTCCGTAATGGCTAATACACAGCTTGAAATATTTGTTATGCTTCCACCATGTTGGGGAAGCCTCGGCATGGTGCAGGTTGGCACGAGGTAGCCCTCAAGGACCAAATGAATACCTCGCAAGACTATTCTAAAAATAACTCACCAGTGAGACACTCTAAATTTTTTCCAGTTGCTAATTTAGAAAAATAAATAGATAGTGCCACAATCGAATGAGCTACATCTAACTAGTCTATTAAGTCATGCTTCCATCAGTGTAAAATTGGAAACCACAATATTTAAAAAAGAAAAAAAAAAGATAGCATACTTTAAATATCAATCTTGTGAGCATGAACAAATCATAGCATTTGTGGAACTAATTTATGGAACGACAATGGGAAGATTATTTACTCCAAAATAATTAGAATAATAAATTTGTCATTTCAGAGGTGTTTATTAAAGTCATAGCCCAAGAAGCAGCTAGTTACAAAACGTTTTTAGCAATGACTTTTTAAGTGTACTGTTTTACAAAAAAAGTAAAGCACACAATTATACTTATTTTACTGGGTGTTTGAACCAATTTTTTGAAACCCTGTATAGCTATAAAAAGGTGAATTCAGTTAAGATTTTTTTTTTTTCACATTGAGACGTTATATCACTCGAGAACATTTTCATTAAATCACTTAATGATGTGTTGTCCTCATTTCCATTACAGGTGGTCTAATGCATTAGTTAAACAATGAACATAAAAATCATTGAAAAAAATTGATGGAAATTTTTCTAAATGCCCATCCCTAATTTGTACACAATAGGAGAACATGAGCAAACGTGGGTATGACAATGGGATAGGATTGCGTGTGTATGCTTATCATTATTAGGGAGCAGCCTCTGAAGCTTTGCAGCACTGCAATGAATATCAAAAGTGCTGAAAAGTCTCAGACAAACGTGAGACGAGGGGCGAGGCCAGTGTGGCTTGGACAAATTTATAATGCAAACGTTGAGTAATGCAAGCAAACACGTCAGCAGGCAGCACATTCTGGATGCTTTCACACAGAACGTTGTCAATCGGGGACTAGGGAGTGAAACAGTGCTAATATACACAAGTTTTATTCCTTGTTGACTTGATCCCATTCACTGGTTAAAAGTGGAACTTTGACGTCTATAGCTGTCAATGGCAGTGAATGAGTTAAAAATGAGGTGGAAATTCACTGAGTGCAATTTGCAATCGTTGAATTGGCATGGTATATTGTTCAGTTTGTTTGGCCTGCACTTGGGTTTGGGAAAAATGTACTTGAGTTTAATTAATCCAGAATAAATGGCACTTGTGTGAAAGCACCCTTGAATATAATTCCATTGCAGCTTCACAAACCTGCAGTTCACTTTCCTCCTAGGAAAATGTGATGGATGAAGAAGAGAAATGATGACAAAGGGGTTTGAGGGCGGAAAGAGAAGCGACAGTTATAAGCAGCGGCAGAAAAGCATAGCAGCAAATATGCTAAAACCTTCAATCGGATATTGATAAATCTTGTCATGCTTCAAGGGTCACACACTCACAATGTGACAACCACCTAGGTCACCGAGTACAACAATACTCTGAGGAGGAGAATGAGGATCTTAAGAACTCTTGGTTAATTATTATACTTGACCAGATACGGATCCAGGTCTTTTTCTCAAGGGAAACAGATGTAGCAATAATTCACCAATGTATTTAGCGCTGCCACCTTCTAGGTCAACAGATAGATAGTGGCTAAGCAGCACAAGGTTCATTAAACATCTATTGATTCATGAAGCGACCCCACCCCCTTTAAAAACAGCCAGAACCCCCCTAACCTATTTTGACCACATCAGGAAGCTTCCCGGCAAATGTGAAATTATCAGAGGTTATGTTAAAATAACCTGAAATATCTTCTTGGGAATCAACTTTTTGATGATTTCAGTCACATATTATTTTGCGAAGCCCTCTGAGATGTAACCCCTCCCCCCCAAAAAAACCACATTGGCAAAAATGTGACAATATCAATATTCCTTACGTGTTGTTGACTATCTGGAGACGTTCTCCCTTTCTGAATGATAGATCGGAAGCTGTTCGAGACTCGTAGTCATACAATGCCACAAAAGTCGTGACACCCCCTGTGTGGAGAGAAAACTTTTGTGAGTGTGTGACGGGAGTTCCTGAGGATGTGCAATTAACATTGTCAGCATACCTCACAATAATTCACCTCAGCGAGCAGCCATGAATTAACTTGCATGTTTTGCTATTACTTTGGCTTTGTGATGTATGTTTCAAAAGGAGAGGCCATACTTCTCAAAATTACGAAAATGTTACGTTTTTTTCCATATGAACGTTTGAATGTAATTATTTCCTATGAATTTCAAGATCGATCAAGATTGCTCTTGCTCTCTAATCGATGGCAAAAGAATGAGACTGCAGTTTTGTGCAAAGGTGTCTCACCTGATAGTGTGTTTCTATTCGAAGAGGAGTTGAGGCTACTGTTGTCCACGCCACCGAACAAGGCCAGTTCGGCCTTATTACTCATGGGGTGGTTGCCACCGAGGCCGCCGTCCACGGTCCGACTGGGAGTTAAGGACTGCTGGACGGAGTTCAGGTGGTGGCCACCAAGCCCTCCCCCGGAGCTGAGGTTGGCATCAAGACTGATGGTGCGTGGAGCTGCCTCCTTGGGTTTACTTTTGGATCCCCCCATTGTGAGGACTAGAGGGCATTGAAGGACAGGAGATGGAGGGGAAATGAGGTGATGATTGTAGCCACTATACAATACAATTATAATGAGTTGTCTCCATCAAAGTTTCGCATCCGGACCCATATTGTTAAGTGGTGACCCATTTTAGCAGAATTACATTTATTTTTCAATTGTCTTTGACATAGAAATAGATGTGCAAATTACAATATAGAACATACAATTATTAAGCATGAAGTAGAACAAGATTACCTCATATGTCGAAATAATGAAATCAATTTATCAGATGCCAAAACTAAAATTTCCAGACAATTTTCCAAACACTTGGTATCACATGAGCACATTTTCTATACCCTGGGTCATACTTTCTGCTTTGTCATATCATCTACAAAAATTAGAAAACAATAGTATCAATTCAAAGACAAAATCTAATTAATAAACCAACCCATTCAAGAGTTACCCACTTATGGCTTGTTGACAAAGTATTGATTTAACCTGAGCAACACTAGCCAAGTTGTGTCAAATATTTTTACACTTTGATGTGTGTAATCGTAACCTAAGAGATGTGATAATGAGCACAACCAACAATCTCAGAAAAAGAAAGAACCTTGTCACTGAGCTGCATAAAGACAACACTAACAAAAACCTGTTTGCCATAAAAGACAAAAGTCTTCAATTGACACTTGAGTATGTTCCAAAACAAAGTTCCAGAGAGGGGCTGAGGACATAGGACATTGCCTACATACCAAACATCAGCTGCTGCTCCTCACATTTGACACACGTGAGTGCACGCGCATACACACACACACACACGTGTGCACATGCAACTCACCAACTCAAATGATCCGTCCATTTTTTCTACTGCTTATTGTGTACTGCTTCTGACACGGAAGCCAGAGTGAACCGTTACACAAGCAGTGAGTCAATTGAAATAATTGATTATATTATTTACAAGACTGCAGGGGAAACAATAATAACCACAATACCACTCAGTACAACAAAGACCTTCACCAAGGCCAACTTATTAGGTTGATCACAAATTGAATTACATGCGTTCCAGTATAAGCTTCTGTTTTTCAATTTGTGGGCTGAAATAACAACAACTCTGAATTATGTTGCCCTACAGTCAGTTTCATTTATTGGAGTGAAGGTCGACAGATAACGCTGGCTAATAAATGCAGAACTTGAAAGGTTAATATGAAGAACAGACAGCGGAGCAACGGTCCGTTTTGGATCAGTGCATCTTTTTTCTTCCCATTATGCTTTATATAGCGCTCGTGACGGGGCTGTAATCACAGCTTAGTGTGGGAATATGATTACACTAAGCCAAAGCAGCGCTATGGTTGACGGATATAACCACAGGGGGTCTGCTATGAAAAGCTAATTTTCAGAGAAGGCTGATTTGGGAGCTATAGTGACAAGTTGGCAGGGGTCAGAGTGCCCACAGGGAGCGCCAAGATGCTCAGCCTGCCGAGCACTCCGTGCATCGTTTTCATTTCATTGCCATGTCTGCCTCACTCAAGAGGAGCTTGTACTCCAGGACCAGAAGTCGGAGTCGTGCAAACATGCATGTTTTTGGAATGTGGAAGGAATCTGCAGTATCTGAAGAAAACCCACGTAAGCATAAAGGCTGACATGTTCACCAAGACTACGTCACACTAACCCGCTAACATTTTCAAGCGAAGTAATTTTAACAATAAAACACTTGCCTTGCTTAGAAAATTTTTTCTAATTGCTTCACGGAATATGTCATTACAATTTCTAGTATTTTCTATAGGAAAAATTCCAAATTCACAGAATGCATTAGGGACCAGTGGGAATATGACTACATAGTCTTTGTTTCATATTCCATTTCCAACAAAGCCATTTCAGTTGACTGCAGAAGACACACACAAATCCTATCGCTTGAGGGTTTCCTGGCTTTGAAAAGCATGCAGGAACAGGAAATAAATGGAGACAAGCAATATTACGTTTGGACAGAACGGAAGCATGTGTGTTAGCGTCTGTGAGCTAATAACGTTAGCCTCATTTAGGGCTAATAGATTCTACAACAGAGGGAGGCTGGGCTGCATAAAAATCCCTGTGGCAAGGCGGGGGCGTGTGCTTGCTTGCTCGGGGAGGGGTTTGCTTAATTATGCATACAGATTGGCAAAGAGCTTCAAATCCTTGGAGTCTTCAGGGACTTTGGTTGAATACCAAAAGCAGTCTTTCAGTCATGCTGCTGGGGCTCTTCCCGTACAAATGCTTTACTTAACCTGGGACTGAAAAAAAAAAGTTACTTCTTCTGTCATTAGAATAGGAGCAGTGTTGTGATCCTCATCGGTTGAAAATTCACAGCCCTTATCATCAGTTCATATTTGTCTGATCTTAGTGATGAAGACGACATGGCTCTTCTTCAATTTTTCTTTTCATCTCATTCGTTTCATCTATGAGGACGTCAAAATTGGTCAAACTTGCTTCAGATGTTTTTTTATTTTGTATGCAGACTTGATGAGAAGATATTCCCCGCTGTGAGGATGAAACAAAGTCAAGTCAGACTGACAGATGGTGAAACTCGTGAAGAGGCGAGTTCAGGCTTGTGCGCTGAGACCAAAACCACAACAGTATTCTTCATTTCTACCAGCGTTGCGGGTACCCTGAACATTGACTGCGACAGTTAAATCACTGAAGCCCAAATTAACCAAAACAAGCATCAACTTTTTTTTTTTTTTTTTTAATTGAAGACTGAAACAAAACATTTTTAACACAAATTGTGATTATTGAT